>NC_079449.1:40706778-40761778 GCF_903798145.1 Danio aesculapii
GCACTACTAATTAACTTGCGACATTGATGCAACAGTGGTTATTTGAGTTACTGTTACCTTTCTATCAGCTCAAACCAGTCTGCCCATTCTCCTCTGACCTCTGGCATCAACAAGGCATTTGCACCCACATAACTGCCGCTCTCTGGATATTTTCTCTTTTTTGGACCATTCTCTATAAACACTAGAGATGGTTGTGTGTGAAAATCCCAGTAGATCAGCAGTCTCTGAAATACTCAGACCAGCCCGCCTGCTACCAACAACCATGCAATCACCTTTCTTCTCCATTCTGATGCTCTGTTTGAACTGCAGCAGATTGTCTTGACCATGTCTACATGTCCAAATGCATTGAGTTGCTGCCATCTGATTGGCTGATTAGAAATTTGTATTAACGGGCAGTTGAACAGGTGTACCTAATAAAGTGAGTGTATATGAACAAAATCTTTTAGAGCAAGTGGTGGATGACTAAATTTGGATGTAAGTTTTATTTTGGGGTGATACATTCCTTTAATTATAGACAAAATAGCATTGAACATGCTGCTAGCATGCAATAACTTCTTTGGTAGTAATAATTAGCTTAGTTTCACGCTTAATTAGTTTAAATTTGTTTTTTTATATGTTTCTTATGTCACTAGCAATTTAAAGCCTGTTATTAGCATGTTATGTTGTTAGCATGTTACATTGTTAGCATGAAATAACATGTTGCTAACATAACTAGCATGTCTCAACATCCTGTTACATTTGTTTCATGCTGTTAGCTTGTTTCAACCATGGCTTGTACATTGTTAGCATGTGTAAGCATGATTAGATGGAGGACAAGGGATTGAAGATGAATCCAAAGAATCTTGATGAACTCTGGAAGTCCTGCAAGAACGCTTTCTTTGAAATTCCAGATGACTATTAATAAGTGATTTGAGTCATTGCAGAGATGTATGGATGCAGTCGTCCAAGCTCATGGAGTTATACACAATATTAATTCTTTCCCACTGCACCATGACTTTATATTCTATACTGTGCTTTATTTCTGTTAAGTGACAAAACTTTTGTCTAAGCAAAATCAGACCTTATTGTCCTATTAAATAACTACAAATCAAAGCATGATCAAATTTTATTTTGGTAAAATAGGCGTAATCTAGAGGCCGTTGCCTTTCACTTAAAGGGAACATAGTTTACCTCTTTTTTCTGATTTAATATTAATATTATGGTTCTTCTGAGTGTGCCAGTTTAGGTTCAGTTCAAAACACAATTCAGATTTGTTTATTATAATGTGTTAAAAAGTGTCATGTTGGGGGCGTGTCCACAGTTCACTGATTTAGGGGTGTGTTGCTTCACATGTAAATTAGTTTCGGCTTCCCGCCCAACGTAACAAGGGGGCGGGGCCATGAGCTCACCCGCTCTGCGTTTGCAACAGATAGGCAGACGGAGAAGGAGAGACAGAGGATCACCATTCAGTCGTACATGTACGACTCTGACACAGACCAAGCAGAGAGTACAAAATCATGTGTCTTTGTACAGTTTTACAGCCAACTGTGTGCTAGTTTCAAATGCCGAGCTTGTACACTGAAACTAATAATTACGCACACTGAATTAACTTTGACTGAGGCACCAGATGCGCCGCTCGAAGCTGCGACACGGCACACCAGACACTCTCTGTGGCGCAGCAGAAGCATGAAGTGTCCCAAATCGTCGCGCCACGCATTTTTAATTCTAAACATAGGTTTCTGCTGTGGTCCGCGGCGCCCAGTCGTCGACTTGAGTGTACCCTGATAGAAACTATGTTTAGAATTCTAAAACGCATGCTAGTTAAAATCACAGGGAGCTTCTGCGATCGCGAGAAATGCAAACAGCTGAAGTATAAGGTAGACTCAATGAGAAGTACACATGTTTGCAAACTTACCTAAAGATACAACCAATAATTCCGATTAGAGCGATAATGTGGAGAATATTGCTCTTGTGTTGAGCCCAAATGAGCCTTGCATCTAAAAATAGAGCTAGGGTGTTCCTTTAGTGATATCGCTTTGACTCACGCTGAAAATGGCAGACGTGAATCAACAAACTGAGGATATGATGACGCGCCTGTCAATCAATATTGGTGGGCGGGGGGACCGCTCTCCTACGTCAGGTAGCGGTCGATTTGAAAACAGCTCCAATTGGTCCACCGTTTTTTATGTTGTTAAATTGAAAAAAAGCACTGGGTGTGTTTATTTCACCCTAATATGACAGTCTATACACCATACATGCACATATGTCTGTCCAAACAGCTTGAAAAGTAGATTTTTTACCATAGGTGCCCTTTAAGCCATTTCTGATACCAAATGATCAGCTAGTTGTCATTATCTGTTGTTCCTAAAACTTGGATAGGCAACAAGACTTTTGTCATTATAGTGTAGTAGAATTCAGTTTATTGTAAATGTATATTTACTATACATTGCTGTAGTATTTATATATGGCTATGATAATAAAAACAAAACACATTCTCAGAAATAAATAAATCTGTATTAAAGCGTTAGTCCATGAATATTTTGCATGGTGAATGTGTTTTTGGAATAAATAAGCAGCCACTGTCACTGACCTCCAAATCATACTTTTAATCCAGTTAATACCAATTGAATCTCAATTAAGCAGGAGTCCCAACCTTTTGTCCTCGTTGCATATTCTTGACTGCGCATTTAATCAGACGCATCTACAATGAAAAAGCAGAATGTAATTTGAAGTGATCAGATCATATTAAGCAGACTGGTATAGCTGCACTCGCAGTAATCAGCATGTGTGCGGCGTGCAGTAATAATGACATTAGAGACCTCTGCTGTTCTTTGTTAGCCCATTAATCCACCGTTTGTCACCATTGTTTTACGCAGCTCTGGAAAGTAAATGCTGTGGACGCGCAGCAGCAGGTGTTGTTCGGTTTGACTTTCTCCACCGGCTCGGTTTAATTAGTGAGCGTTGTCGGGTTTTTGGGCTCCTGTGGAGGAACTCACTGCGAGCAAACATGTTTGGAGGTGTTGGTAATGAGCGAGGGAGGAGATGCGGAGAGATGTGAGTCCTGAGGGAAGATTCCTTACAGAAGAACGACGCTCGATGAGTTGCAAACTCGGGTCATGTTGACGTGATGAAGTCTAGATTACAGACAAACATACATTCGATTGATTCCTCTGGTGGAGGAGACGTGTTGCTGTGAACGCAGTGGAAAGGCTACATCGTGTGGTGATTATATAAATTTACTTTTTTTTTTTTTCATTTTAAAGCTGCAGTCCATACTTTTTTTTAGGACAAAAATTACATGAAATCAAGTACATAGCCTTAAAGTTGTGAATTTTAGCTTTGAACAATGTCTGGTTGAGTTTGTTCAGTTTGAATTCACTACACTATACTATATATATATATATATATATATATATATATATATATATATATATATATATATATATATATATATATATATATATATATAGTAAAATACCACATACATACTGTTCAGTTCGCTACTGTATTATGCACTGTGTTGTATGTAATAATAATACAAGAAAACCTTTTTACTGTAACTTACTGCATATCAGGAATTTGTAGTATTCTACTGTAATCAAAGTAATCAAGTACTGCTACTATAGTTGAAGACAAAAATTAGACTGTTAATGAAAATATGGTCAGTTAACATCTTGGATGATAAAATGTGTTTAAAATAGACTCATGAATGAAAATTACTTTTGTAAACCATTTAAAATGGATATAATAATAATAATATAAAATTACTGTTGCACATGTTCTCCTTCACTTGTTTGGAGTATAATAATAAAAAAAAGTATAAATAAATACAAAAACAAAAGTTTTTTTCTGCTAGTGTTAAATGTAATTAAATTACAGTAAAGGTACTGTAAATATTATCATACTGTAAAATTTATATGTGGTAAAGTGCATTTTACCATAAAAAGAAATTGTGGTAAGGCTATTTTACTGTAAAATAAAGTTGCAGTAAGGCCCTGCTATTGTAAAACAGTAAACAGTGCCAGTAAGCTACTGCAAAAATACAATAAAATGTCTATCAATTTACTGATTTTTGAATACTATAATTTTGTTTTTATCATACTATATTGGAGGGAAGTATTCAATTTCAGACACAACCTAAGCTTCTAATAATGTTTATCTTTGTTTTGTCTTTGTCATTAATCATTTTACATATAAGTTTTACAATTTCTAGCATGGACTTTGATGACTACCCTAGCTGTGCTTTATGTGATATGGAAGGTTGAAAATGGTGTGGACTTGTTTGGTGCTGTACAATTCAGACAACCAGGCAAATTCCTGATTTGCAAACGCGGTGAAAAATTTGGCTAAATTCAGATTTGTAAACTGACGTGAATCATGCGCTGCTTGCTTCAAATTCGCAATTTGTGCAGTGCCTTTCACTCGGATCATGACATTTGCATTGCCTCATTTAACTAACCACACCATAGTATGTCAATCGTGTCTTTGCCTAGATTTAACATGTAAATCGCTTGCATCTAATGCTTCATCAGTGTCTGCTGTGAACACACTATAATAAAATTTGAGGCCTTGAAACGAAGAACCATATGAATCCATATTTTCAAATTTTGAGTAATAATTTTTTTTTATTTGGATTGGGAACATTATATTATATATTTTACTTGAAGATAGACAACAAAAGCTTCTCAATTCTAAGGAGAAGTTATGGTGATTTTATATTTATTAAATGTGGAAGAACAGTATATGTCCAGTTAGTGTGGAATAACAGTATAACTCCAATTTATCAAATCACTTTAAACCACTAAAGATCTGATTCCTGTATCTTAGTTTTAATACAGTAACAGAAACTTCAGATTAATATTAAGCATTTCTGTCAAGTTTATTATAATTATTATTATTATTATTACTTACAAACAGAAAATACAGTATGAAAAATGTACAATACATAGACCTTCTTACAGTACAGGCAATAACAATCAATTATTAACAATAAATAAATACAACAATAAATACATACAATGCAGACACACATCATAGCTAAAAATTGTCATTTATTTAGATTAGCTGGCACAGCGCACCTGTGTATTTAACCCTACTAATTAAAACTGTTCTCGCGATCCGCCATCTCACGATATAAATAAATATATAAACAAATAAACTCTGCTTGCCGTATTTACACAGGACTGGTGGGAAATGTGCATTGATTCAGCTTTATTATATATGGTATGTGGTTTATTTTGATTGGTTAACTGTTTTTGTGGTGTTTAGCACTTATCACCTCTTTCAGAGGATTTTACCCTGGTTTTTGTTCTCATCTTTGATTCAAATATGGTTTCCCAGCATGCCTTAAAGCCATGGTCCTTAACCACGATCCTGAAGGACAACACTGCATGTTTTGGATGTCTCCTTTGTCTGTCACACCCATTACAGGTCTTTCAGTCTCTGCTAATGAGCTGATGATCTGAATCAGGTGTGTTTGGTTAAGGAGACATGGAAAATGTGCAGAGCTGGTGGTCCTCCATGAGTGTGGTTGAGAAACACTGCCTTAAAGCCTTCCTTACTCTTTCCTTTCATTTGTTCATGTCGGCTCTCCTTTTTTTGCTGAGGATTTGCCTTTTACGTCTGAAGTGGACATGACAACAAGCAGCATCTTCATTCTTCTTAGTGGACACAAACGTTTTTTCCGCATGAAGCTAGATTACTCTTTAAAATGCAGACTCATGGTCGCGTGATAATATCCCCAAACTGTTTCTGTATACAAAGTTCCCACATACAATTCATGTCACATGGTTATCTGTTTTTTTTGGGGGGGGACTTATACGGTTGTTCGTGGCATACACATTTGTTTTGTTGTATAAACGGCTTCATTATTATCATATTATTTGATCTATGATCGGTGATGAGTGCCTCCATATTAGTCTATGCTGCAGGAAATATAAGAGCTGCTGGATTTACAACATGTTAATTCATAAATTTCTGCCAAAACACATGAAAGTAAGCGACATACAGATCATGGACATTATGAACAATTAGCAGATTTATTAATTTGATTAATGCTTCTTTTTAAAGGCAGACTCACAAATTTATATCAATTATTTGAGGCATGTATTTATCAAAAGTGTTTTATCCATACAGTGGCAATTTTACGATGACATGTGTGATTCAAATAAGTCATTTTTACAAAATACATTGTGGCTGGAAATGCATTCACTGCATAAAACATATGCCAGAGTAATTGGCGGTTCATTCCCCTGTGATGACCCCAGATAAATTAGGGACTAAGCAAAGGAAAGTGAGTGAGTGACAAAATATACAGCAAGCACATACTGTGGGACTTTACAACCTGATTTCATAATAAATAAACTTTAATTCCAACTAAACCATCCATATTCAAAACTCCTTTTGGGAACACTTTAGTTTAGGTCACGAATCGTGCTATTAACTACTGGCTTATTACCTGTCTATTGTTAAGATTTATTAACTGTTCTTTAGTAGTTGTCAAGTACGATCTTATTCTACATCCCTAATCATACCCAAACCCAACTACTACCTTACTAACTATTAATAAGCAGCTAAATAGTAGTTTATTAACCTAGTAGTGTTAGTTCAAGGTTTGTTAATATCATGAATTGTGACCTAAACAAAAGCCTTACCCTACTTTTTCAGTACTTTTTTCTTTTCTTTACTTTGGACAATCTGCAGTGACTTTCTTGGACAATCTGCAGTGACTTTCCCTTTCATATGCTTTACATGTGTATATACGAATTTCGTTTTATGCAGACACCAAACTGGGACATCTCTCTGTTTTATGAAGATGAAAACCGCATGCATATTCCTCTCACACCTGTGGTTTAACTTTGACTTGAAACTTTCTCTCTCTTTTTTCCTCATTCTGCATTGTTTCAGAATGAGCCACAGTGCCTCAAACAAACGCAGAGTGTCTTTGATCTCTCTCTGTCTTTGGCTGTTC
Organism: Danio aesculapii; assembly: GCF_903798145.1. Classification (NCBI taxonomy): domain Eukaryota; kingdom Metazoa; phylum Chordata; class Actinopteri; order Cypriniformes; family Danionidae; genus Danio; species Danio aesculapii. The sequence continues at coordinate 40,713,728 of NC_079449.1, forward strand.
CCTCTCTTAGGTTTACATTCCCTGCAGAACCGCTATTGTTCTGGCCAACGAGGAAATCGATTACTGCTACTGAAACACAATCAGCGAGATGGAAAGCCAGCACACTTCTGTGACTCGACCTACCTCCATTCACAGCCAACATCCGTCACAAACCACATGCTCGCCAGCTAACTTCTTGTGAATATCTGCCAATGCCGTTTCCGTTCTGTCACTGTTCATGTTATAGAGAGTTCAGACAATAATCAACATTTGCTGGTAATTTACTCACCCTAGGTTCATTCAGGGTGGCTTTTTTTTCTTCTGAAGAATATTAAATAATATGTTTAGCTGAAAAATGTGCTCATTGGTGACTTCTAAAATGTAAGTAAATATACATATATAGGCAACACTAAACTAAAACACATGGCTTCTGAGGACTTATGAGGTGGTAATGTTGAAAATAATGTTTAATTTCTTTCACAGACTGATCATTTTGCTTCATAAGACCTAATTTTTTTCATTAGAAGCCATAGGTATTCATTTTGTTATGCCTGCATTAGGTTTTTTTGACTCTCAAAGTTTCAATATCCATTGACTTGCATTTTATAAATTGCCATGGGCCACATATTTGTCTAAAAAGTCCCTACTGAAGAAAAAATGGTCTTGAATGACCTTAAGGTGACTAAATGAGCATGTAAATGAAACTCTAAATATCCAACCCCGATATTTTTGTAAGCAAAATTTTAAAAAATTGTCATCAAAGATCACTGATGGTTTATCTGTGTAATAACAAATTCAATTTAACTTGCTAACTTGACTAGGCAATTAGGTATTATAAGCAATATCTGTGTGCACTGTGTTCATATGAAAGTAAATATAATTCATTTGCATAGAGAAAATGTGTTTTTTCTGCGGTTTAATTTGAATTTGAAACTACATGCACTTTTTTGGGATATTGTCAGTGTATAAATATTTATGTGCACTAAATCATCCGAGTTTAAAAAATAAATACATAATGTGAGTGATGTATCTATTATATTTTTGATACACAAAATTTGTGTGAATTCATGTACAATGTTATATATTTTTTTCTGACAGACTGTTGTTCAGTGCCTTTAAAATTTGTCAGTCATAGCCAGTATTACAAAAACACTTTATTATTATTTTTGCAACTTTTAGAACTCTCCTAGAGTAAACTGTTGAGTTTTACCTATTTTTAATTAATTCAGCCAATCTCTGGGTTTTCAGTGGGAGCACTTTTAGCTTAGCTTAGCATTAATAATTGAATCGGATTAGACCATTAGCATCTCACTCAAAAATTACAATTAATTTGATAATTTTTCTATATTTGAAGCTTGACGCTTCTTTGGTTTCATCATGTACTAAGACAAACAGAAAAGGAAAAGTTGCTATCTTGAAGGCTAATGTGGCTAGAAACTATTCTTTTGCTCTGGCATATTAATCAAGAAACTTTGCTGCCATAACATGGCTCCAGCAGGTGCAGTCATATTACTTAGTGTCTTAAACAGTTTATAGCAACATTTCATTTTCCATCATCAGTCTCAGTACACAATTTAACTACAGAAGAGTCAAGCTTTAAATAGGAAAGTTATCGAAACTCTTTGGTCATTTTTGAGTGAGATGCTAATGGTCTAATCTGATTCAATTGTCTATGCTAAGCTAAGCTAAAAGCGATCCTGCTAGACCCAGAGATCGGCTGAATGGATTAAAAAATTTGTCACATTCAATTGGTAAACTGTAGGGAAGTTGTAAAATTTGCCTATTGTCCAAAAATAAAGTGGAGTGTTCATTTAATTAGACAAAATTTTACTTAATTTCTGTATTATTATAGGCATAATAAAGTGTGTGCTTATAACAATTTCTATTTAATTTTCTTTTAAAAGACAGTCATGTAGCTCAGAGAAAGTGTTCATTCGCTGTCCAACATGTTAGCGTCTAGTATCATATATTTTCTTTCTCTTTATTATCAACAGCTTTTCCAGTCTTCACAGAGTGTTAGTGTGAAAATAAGAGGGAATTATTATAATCCAGAAGATTCTCTTTGAATCATCATGTGTCGCTTATTTTCCTAGACTTTTTTTGTGGTTCCAAGAATCTAAATGTAGCCTCAGTGAATTTGATGAATTCTTTTAGATGTACAGCACTTGGTAGCATAATCTATTTGGGTTATACTGGGAAACAGCTTTCCAGAAAGCATATTGAATGAAGGATCATCTTCACTGTGATAAATACAGCAGCTAGTGTTGCTTTTATATATATATATATATATATATATATATATATATATATATATATATATATATATATATATATATATATATATATATATAAAATACAGGGGAAAAAAAAGTCAAATTCTACTTTTTGTGATGGTCAACACATGTTGTGTGCAAAGTGAAACACTGTGTCATTTGTGTGAAAGCCATACTGAAATAAAAGCACTTCTAGAAAAGAAATGCCTGATTTCTTGCTTTTATAAAATTTTGGTTTTAAAATTTTAATTAAATAAAATTCTCAATTTTATAGACACAATATGTATTTTTGTCCCATTAAAATATTGACGAAAAACCACTAGAGATAAAAATGAATCCAGAGAAAGAAGCAATTTTTAAATAGTGACTTACTCTACTTCATACTACCATGGCAATGTGTTTTAGTGATGGGTCATTCTTAAATGATTTGTTCATTTTGAACTAATCTTTTGTATCTCTCGAGAACGATGAGTCCTCTCTGGGAGTTATTCGCTCATATGCGTACACGCACATTTGTACACGTTGAGTTTCATTTTCGAGTCTTTATCGGGTTTGAGTCGATTATTCATCACGTGAAAGACAGAAGCCAATCATATGCAATCAGAGCCTTAAATATTTGATCCGTTCATCTCACGAGTCCTCAGGTTTGAGTCTCTACATGCTGTTGTGTGATGAACGAACGAGTCAAAAACCAGAAGTCTTGAACTGAACTAATGATTGCTCCTTTGGGTTCTGATTGTGTGCTTTGGTTAAGCTAGGGGTGTCCAAACTCGATCTTGGAGGGTCCGTGTCCTGGAGAGTTTAGCTCCAACTCTAATCAAACACACCTGAACCAGCTAATCAAGCTCTTACTAGATATACTAGAAACTTTCTAGCAGGTGTGTTGGAGCTAAACTCAGCAGGACACCAGCCCTCCAGGAATGAGTTTAGACACCCCTGGGTTAAGCTAATATGGGACAGTCCGTGTGATGTGAATGAACTACTCAAATTTGAAGACTTGTCAGAAGAGGTGAGCTAACATAATCAGGTAAGACCAGGTAAACAATAAATGATTACTTTCTCTGTCTTATTGCATTTTAGTCATGGCTTGTCTGTGGTGTGATCAACGTTTGGGCAGGTTGTAGATGAGTTTGGAAGCAACTTATAACATTTTAATAATATTATGGTAAATTGAACGAAAGGAAGGAAATAACTCAAAAAAAGATTTGCTCATCTCAATGAAAGAGACTCAAAGGTCTGAGTCAGTAAAACGATTTGGACTTTCCATCACTAATACCTTTTAGCTCATCCATTGATATGATTATTATGAAATCTCTAGGATGAAATGAAGGCCACAACTCTCATGATTCTACAGCCAGTCACAATTTCATCAAACTACACCTTTGTTTGTTGTGAATACATGCCCGCTAGTGGCAAAAACAACAAAAGTGCAAAATTTGGACTTTAACCTCCACAGGGAAAGTAATTTGACATTATGAACTAATGTTTAAAATGACCTACTGTGCGCTGTGAAAGTGATAACTGAGTGCAGGCTACTAAAGGTATAAAGGTATTTTCATAAATGAAATTACAAAATTGGAACAATCAGTGTGGCGAAACTTTAAGATGCCACAACACTGTGCAAACTCTAGTTAATGCTGCGATTTAAAGTTAGTAGATAACCTTTCACAGGTAGAGAATTTATCATGACACTGGTTTTAAAATAGCAGACAGCTTGTGTCAAAGCCGATAGAATCAGCCGGTCTTGTATGCTTTCAAAATATTAATTATATTATACAACACGGATGACATTGGTGGATGTGTGTTCGTACACAACATAAATCAAGTTTAGAAGTGCTGATTAGCTGAAGTGAAAAAGCTGTGCAGCTTCCTCTGAGTTGTTCCATGTACGTGTTAATCAAGAACATGCTGTTGGAATGACATTTATAATTGGCATAAGGAGATGTGATGACCAAATAGTCAGAGCTGTTGCTGAGATAACGAAGTACTGCAGTCCCAGTTTACAAGCTGATTTACTTAATTTAATTTTGGAGTTCATTTAGAACGCAAAAGGAAGGACCAAACATAGAGTGTACATACTAAATGAGCTAAATGAAGAACTAAACAAGGAACAGGTGAATATATTAACCACTGAGCAACCACATTAACAAACAATAAAACAAAGGGAAGAGGAACACAAGGAGAAATGTTGGAATAGCATCAAAAGTAACATCAGGTCAGCTGAAATCTGGCAACAAATGATGATAAACATTCCTCAAAACCTGTTTTAGTAATCAGAGCTATTTTCTACTTGCTTATTTGTCAGGTTGGACACAAGATAATAACCAAAGGTGTAGTTCTCAAAATTACACTCCTGCTAGGCTATTATAAAATGAAAGTTTCAGGCACCATTTTGGCACCAGTACCATTTTAAAAGGATCAATTTAGCACCGGTATCAAAATAACACCAAACAACACCCAACCCAACATATACCTAAAAAGTACAAAATTCAATTCAATTCATTGTTATTTATATGGCGCTTTTACAATGTAGATTGTGTCAAAGCAGCTTAGTTCTAGTAAATTGAAATTGTCAGTTCAGTTTTCAGTTGAGGTTCAGTTTAGTTCAGTTCAGTGTGGTTTAAATTTCACTGTTAAAAGTTCAAATCCATCAATCGCAGCTCCACAAGTCCCAAACCAAGTCAGTGGCAACAGTGGGGAGGAACAAACGTCATTGACGAAAGTAAAGAAAAAACCTAGAGAGAAACCAGGCTCAGTTGGGCACGACCAAAAAAAGTGTATCTTGTGGTATCTTTAAGGTATCAGTGTAGACCTTTCAAGTAAAAAAAAAAAAAAAAGTGTACCTTTTAGATTCAAAAATGCACCTTTGAAAAGGTACCACCCCAGTGACAGATTTTGTACCTTTATTTCTGAAAGTGTATATCAAAGATTTTATCACAACAAAATGGTTTCACTGACCACACAAAATCCAGAAGTGGACGTATCCCTTTTAATGAGATGCATGAAAGTGGTAGAGCATGTAGAGAGAGAGGTAGATATTTGCCTGTTAGTTAGGGTTTGTATGTGCTTTAACATTGATTGTAAGTAAATTTGCACTGAGAGCTTGTCAGGCTTAATTCAGTGATCGTCTATAGAGATGTTTAAAAAGGCTTTGTCAGTGACAGTGACATCTTTATCACTGAGATTAACAGATCAGGTCTCTAAAGTGCTCGAAAAACACACAACAAACCACATCCTCACACGCTGATATGCTTACTCAAGGCCTCTGATAGCTTGCTCTATTAAAGTGTTATGTAACTTGCCAGCACGTTTATTTTAAATAACATTTTGTGTGGTCATTTATGGAGGGTATGTCCACCTTAGAGAGAAAAGAACTGGAATATTGAAATAAAGTAACATTGAAAGATATGAAATATGAGATCCAATTTGCAGTTACTACTTATTAAATTGCATTATGTGATACAGTGACATTTTATAGTGTACATCAGATAATTTAATGTCAATATTGCAAAAATGTTGAAGAAAGTCACACAAAAACACTCAATTCTGTTGAAGTTTTGGCACTTTTAGAGATTAAAAGGGATAGTTCACCCTAAAATTTAAATTCTGTTATTTACTCATTCTTCATTTGTTCGAAACCTATTAGAGTTTCTTTCTTCTGTTGAACACAAAAGAAGATACTTGCTGGTTGCTGGTGCTCATTGACTTCCGTAGTAATTTCTTTCCTACTATGAAAGTCGATCAAAATATCTTTTGTGTTCAACAAGAAAGAAAGTAATAAATGATAAAAATCCACACGCAGGAAAGCATATGATGAGGGCATGTTCTTTTTGGGGTAAATGTAAGTCACAATTACAAGAAACAGAAGTTGTGTGATAAATTGCAAAACTACTCCCATTACAAGATACAGTGCATCCGAAAAGCTCATAGCGCTTCATTTTTCCACATTTTTACAGCCTTATTCCAAAATGGATTAAATACATTTTTCCTCAAAATTCTGCACATGGTTACAGAAACATTTCTGCTGCTCTGAAAGTTCCAATGAGCACAGTGGCCCCCATCATCCGTAAGTGGAAGATGTTTGGAACCACGGGGACTCTTCCTAGAGCTGGCCGGCCATCTAAGCGGGAGGTGATCAATAATCCGATGGTCACTCTGTCTGAGCTCCAGCGCTCTTCTGTAGAGAGAGGAGAACCATCTGTGCAGCAATCCACCAATCAGGCCTGCATGGTAGAGTGGCTAGGCGGAAGCCACACTTTACCTGGAATTTGCCAATAGGCATCTGAAGGACTCTCAGACCATAAGAAACCAAATTCTCTGGTCTGATGAGACTAAAACTGAACTCTTTGGAGTGAATGCCAGGCATTACATTTGGAGAAAACAAGGCACCGCTCATCACCAGGCTAATACCATCTCTATAGTGAAGCATGGTGGTGGCAGCATCATGCTGTGGGGATGTTTTTCAGCAACAAGAACTGGAAGACAGATAGGGTAGAGGGATAGAGGGAAAGATGATGCAGCAATGTACAGAGACATCCTGAATGAAAACCTGCTTCAGAGTTCTCTTGACCTCAGACTGGGTGATGGGTCATTGTCCTGCTAGAAGACGAACCAAAGCCCACCACCAAAATATCAGTGGAGTGGCTTCACAACAACTCTGTAAATGTCCTTGAGTGGCCCAGCCAGAGCCCAGACATAAATCCTATTGAACATCTCTGGATCTGAAAATGGCTGTACACTGTCGCTTCCCATCCAACCTGATAGAGCTTGAGAGGTACTGCAAAGAGGAATGGGCAAAAATTCCCAAAGACAGGTGTACCAAGCTTGTGGCATCATATTCAAAAAGACTTGAGGCTGTAATTGCTGCCAAAGGTGCATCAACAAAGTATTGAGCAAAGGCTGTGAATAACTATGTACATGTGATTTTTCAGGGTTTTTATTTTTAATAAATGTGCAACAATTTCAAAAAATATTTTTTCACATTGTCATTATGGGGTATTGTGTGTAGAATTTTGAGGAAATAAATTAATTTATAAATTAATTTAATACATTTATTTAATCCAATTTAATCCATTTTTGGAATAAATGCGAATGTTTCAAATGTAAATTGTGTTGGAGAAAGTAACTTTTAAAAGTAATCTATTACAATATTCAGTTACTTAAAAAAAAAAAGTAACTAAATGTGGTAGTTTTATGACCCTAGTCTAGGGTTAAGGTTGTAACATTAAAAAAAGCTTGACAAATAAAATAACTTTCATGAGCGTTAAAATGTGATTTGTTGTGGTATAACAGGCCTGTAGCCAAGGGGGTTCGGGTGGTTTGAAAGACCCATCCCCCACAGACAAAAGTCCAGAATTTGTCCCATACATGAGCTTATTAGTCCTATTTTGACTGCTAAGCCTTCATAAATAGTAAAAAAAAAAGGCTTTTAGACCAAGCGGAATCTGACGTAAGTGAAGTCATCTTTCACCACTGACCTACTGTAGGCATACTGTTGTTAAATAGAGAAAATATTTTACAAGGAACTTTTATTCTAAATCTTGGACTTTATTCTTGAAAGAAAAAAAATTACCAATAAAAAAGTGTGAAACAACAATAGCTGACCATATTAAAGTTAATTTTAATACTAAGTTGGCTATTGTTATACATGAATTTTCAAATGTTCTTTTTTTTACAAAAGCGACTAGAATAATTGTCAAGCTGTACATTACCACAATAAACGATGCATACCGATCCGTCCAACGAGCAGCTTTGGGACACTGACCATTGTTTGATTCATCTTATACCAACCTTCAGGCAGAAACTGAAAACAGCCAAACCTGTATTAAGATCTGTGAAAAGATGGACTAACGAAACAGAGCGGGATCTACAAGCCTGTTTCGACCTCACTGACTGGAGTGTTTTTGAAGCTGCTGCAAACGATCTGGATGAGCTCACAGAGACTGTAACATCTTATATCAGTTTCTGTGAAGAGGTGTGCATTCCTGCCAGGACTCAACTCATACAACAATGACAAACCATGGTTCACTGTAAAACTCAGACAGCTTTGCAGGCCAAGGAGGTTGCTTACAGGAATGGGGATAAAGCCTTGTATAAGCAGGCCAAATACACATTGGAAAATGGAGATCAGAGTCGCAAAAAGGAACTATTCTGAGAAACTAAGGAGTCAGTTCTCTTCCAGTGACTCAGCATCCGTGTGGAAAAGTTTGAAAAACATCACAAACTACAAGACACCATCCCCCAGCACTGTAGACAATGAACGACTTGCAAATGACCTGAATGAGTTTTACTGCCGGTTTGAGAAAACCCCCCACACCCACTCTGAACTGCTCTTCACACCACCATTAACACCTCCACCTTCCCCACCTCCCCCATACCTGCACTTCAGTTCAGTGAAGATGATGTGCGCCAGGTCTTCCGGAAACCGAAGAGGAAAAAAGCACCAGGACCAGATTTTATAACACCAACCTGTTTAAAATCCTGTGCTGATCAACAGGCCCCCATCTTCACCCTGATCTTCAACAGATCACTGGAGATGTGTGAAGTGCCCTCTTGCCTCAAACGCTCCACCATCTTCCCCATCCCAAAGAAACCCAAACTTACAGGATTAAATGACTACAGACCGGTGACACTAACATCTGTGGCCATGAAGTCTTTTGAAAAACTGGTGCTGGCCCACCTGAAGGACATCACTGAACCCTCACTGGACTCTCTTCAGTTTGCCTACAGAGCAAACAGGTCTGTGGATGATGCAGAAAATATGGGACTGCATTATGTTCTGCAACACCTAGACAGACCAGGGATCTTGTTTGTTGACTTCAGCTTGGCGTTTAACACTATCATCCCAAAACTTCTCCTGCCCAAATTAACTCAGCTCTCTGTGCCCACCTCTGTCTGTCAGTGGATCAACAGCTTCCTAACGGACAGGCAGCAGCTGGTGAAGCTGGGAAAATTCTCATCCATTATCATCCACAATCAGCACTTGCGCCCCCCAGGGGTGTGTCCTCTCCCCACTGCTCTTCTCCCTGTACACGAATGACTGCACTTCAAAAGACTCCTCTGTGAAGCTCTTAAAGTTTGCAGACGACACCACACTTATCGGCCTCATTCAGGACGGTGACGAGTCTGCTTACAGACAGGAGGTTAAGGAGTTGGCTGTCTGGTGCAGTCACAACAACCTGGAGCTCAACACGCTCAAAACAGTGAAGATGATAATGGACTTCAGGAGAAACCTCCCTGCTCTTCCCCCACTGAGCATCATGGACAGCATTGTGGCAGCAGTAGAGTCATTCAGGTTCTTGGGCACCACCATCTCTCAGGACCTGAATTGGGACACTCACATTGACTCCATTGTCAAAAAAGCTCAACAGTGGCTGTACTTTCTTCGTCACATCAATAACTGTCTGGTTTAGCTCAGCTACTTAATACAACCTCCAAAGACTTTGTCGAATAGTTCGGACTGCTGAGCAAATCACTGGTACAATCCTTCCGACTCCCCAAGAACTGCACTTATCCAGAGCGAGCAAAATGGCTGCCAAAATCACTCTGGACCGCTCACACCAAGCCTCTTTGAACTTTTACCTTATGGTCGACGCTACAGAGCACTGTGCACCAGAACAGCCCAACACAGAAACAGTTTCTTCCCTCAGGCAATCCATCTCATAAACACTTGATGATAATAATTGTGGAACCAACATCACTACTTGCTATACACTTTTATGCACATATACACTTATTTAACAACACACTTTACATGCCAATTTGCACATAACAGCTGCACATATAACATTGTATATAGTAATATACCTGTACATTCACTTGTCAATTTGTATATTTGCATTCACTACTTGTATTTTTTTAAATATATTTATTATCTGTTTTTGTCCTGTCTCTGTAATTCTGTTGCACTGTAGAAGCTCTGTCACGAAAACAAATTCCTTGTATGTGTGAACAAACCTGGCAATAAAGCTCTTTCTGATTCTGATTATTATTCATTCATTTTCTTTTCCGCTTAGTCCCTTTATTAATCTGGGGTCACCACAGCGGAATAAACCGCCAACTTATCCAGCATTTGTTTTACGCAGCGGATGCCCTTCCAACAGCAACCAATCACTGGGAAACACCCATACACTCTCATTCACGCACATAAACTACAGACAATTTTAGCTTACCCAGTTCACCAGTACTGCATGTATTTGGACTTGTGGGGGAAACAGGAATACCCGAAGGAAACCCACGGGAATGAGGGGAAAACATGCAAACTCTACACAGAAATGCCAACTGATCCAGCCGAGGCTTGAACCAGCGACCTTCTTGCTGTGAGGCGACAGCACTACCTACTAATCCACCGCGTCACCCATAGCTGCCAAATTTTGACCCTACTATTCAAATGTCACAGCAGAAATCGAGACTCATCAGACCAGGCAACATTTTTCCAATCTTCTATTGTCCGATTTTGGTGAGCCTGCACGAATTGTAGCCTTAGTTTCCTGTTCTTAGCTGACAGGAGTGGCACCTGGTGTGGTCTTCTGCTGCTGTAGCCCATCTGCCTCAAGGTTCGACGTGTTGTGCATTCAGAGATGCTTTTCTGCATACCTCGGTTATAACGAGTGGTTATTTGAGTTACTGTTGCCAACCCGTCTGGCACCAACAACCATACCACGGTTAAGTCACCTAAATCACCTTTATTCCCCATTCTGATGCTTGGTTTGAACGGTAGCAGATCGTCTTGACCATGTCTACATGCTGAAATGCATTGAGTTGCTGCCATGTGATTGGCTGATTAGAAATTTGCATTAACGAGCAGTTGAACACGTGAGTGTATACTATTTAGTTGTTGTGTTACCATAACAGATTAATTCAAGAACTTTACTGTAGTATGGTTCAAAAGTAGTACAGTAACGTTATAAGTCACTACAGTATTTTTTTTTATACTGTTCAAAAACTTTTACCTTTATGTAACATCAAAAGGACTGAAAATCACTCTCTCCATGGTTAAAGGTGTTGAGAGAGCCACTTTGCATAAATATCTGCCTCTTCCACAAGGGCCATTGTGAATTTTGAAGAAGGATGTTGCTTAATCGTAGCTTTCATCCCGGCCAATGGCATTTTCATTAGTGTTCTTGAATTGAACGTGTTCGTCTAAACGGGACTTGCTTTGTTTTGGCCTTCTCTTTTTTTGAGCTAATCAAGCCTGCTGTTCGTCATTAATCACCTCTGCCACTGGAAATCAGGAGCGACCGCGGAAAGCGCTGACCTTAAACTCCTCCACAAGGTCATCTTGATGTGGACAATGGCTGCTTTTATTCCTTCTTCTTTATTTAGGTCCACTTCATCTGCTTCTCTCTCGACACTGAAGCCTCTTCATGGACACTTTTGTGATGTGTGTTTGGCTTTTAATGTAGTGCTGAGGAGGAATATGCGATGATTGATTGATTCAGTCAGCAAATAGAGGTAGGCCTTCAAATGAAATGTTGAGGTTTTTGTCAGAGATCAAGAGATATTGTAGGACTTTCTTAAATGTTTTTTTTTTTTTTTTTTGTGATATCTTGGTAACAGACTGTGACTGTAGTTTGTTCTCATATTCCTAAAGCAAATTGTGAATGATCTGCTGTTTTTCACAGCACAATGGGGTCATATTTGTGGGTTAATGCTTCCATCTAGTGGTAGGATGATGTCAGTGTCATGTATTGGCTATTAGAGCATATTTCCTGGTTTTTATGTCAAAAAGACACAAATATTTAAGTGTACAGAATTTAGGTGGAATTGCTTGATTTTTGACAAATGGTTTAACCCTTATGTGCTGTTGGGGATGTTTTCATCCACTCTGGGGTGATATTGTGGCTTAATTTGGCCATAACTTTCAGCTAGCAGAATGATTTTTGGTGCCAAATCTTATTTTGACACATGCTTGAAAATGCTTGAAATTTGAAAACTTTTTTAACTTGCCAAATTCATAAATAATGTCACCGATTTGCTAAAAAAAAAAACACACAGAATGATGTATTTTCAATATAAAAAGTTATTGTGGGTTGGTTTTTTTTTTAAAGTCTTGAACATGTTAAACAGCATTGCCTTTGATGCATTGTTTTCAATTAATTTTCTTTTTTTTTCTCCCTAATTTACTGTTGGTGGCTGTTTTTGCCCCATTGGCTTCCATTATAACCACTTTTTTATTACAGAGCAATGACACCTTTTAATCATGCACTTTTGATTGTTGGTGGTTGTCCCTGTTGGAAAGAGGCCAAATTTGTGATTTTTACTGTTGATCATCAGTTGGCACCATTAACCCTTTTAGATAGGGCTGTGCAAACAAAAAAAACTTTTAACAGCAAATTAAAGTGTGTGTATTTGTGTGTGTGAGAGTGACCTTCACGCACTTACCTTGATGCATCTGAGAAACTTTTAGAACTACATGAAGTAAACAAAAACTAAAACGGTGTATTTATTCACCAAATGTGATTCATTTAAATGTGGTTATAATGGAAGTCAATGGGGCAAAAACAGCCACCAACAGTAAATCACGGAGAAAAAAATGAAAATCTAACAATGCATCAAAGTCAATGCTGTTAGTAATTGTTCACATGTCTAACACTGTGATAAAAGGTTAAAAAAAATCCACTCCACAATTACTTTTTATAATGAAAATACGTCATTTTGTGTGTGTTTTTTTTTAGCAAATCAGTGACATAATTTATAAATTTGGCAATTAAAGAGTTAAAATCCTGTAATTTTTAAAAACATTAATTCGTTTTGATCAGGACTGAGGTTGATTAACAGATTTATGCAAAAAAAAATTATCTGATCCGTTTTTACAGCAGTTTAATTCAGTGGATGTTTTCATCCCTAACATAACAAAAGGGAGTAAATTTGAACAGTGCACAAAGGTTAATTAACACTTATTAGAAGAGTTCGGATGCACAAAAGTGCCATCTAAATTTAATAATTTTTTTTGGCTTAGTCCCTTTATTAATCAGAGGTCGCCACAGCAGAATGAACCGCCAACTTATCCAGCATATGTTTTACACAGCGGATGCCCTTCCAGCTGCAACCCATCACTGGGATACGCCATGTGAAATGTTCTTCTAAAATTAGCATTTTTCTAAGCCTCCTATATTTATGTTGCTTTAAATGCAATGAAAATAACCTCTTCATTGCCATAAAAGTGAAATTACTGAGCCTACATACAGGACCTTGAGGAAGATGCTAATTTTAGAGCATTTCAAACAGGACATAAAATTATGCATCTGAACTCTTATTATATTATTATTATTATTATTATTATTATTATTATTATTATTATTATTATATAAAAGGTCAAATGTTACACGACACAGAACATGGCATTGTAGTTCAAAAAGGTTCAACATTTTTTACATTTTACAAAACTATATAAATATAATAAGTGTTTTACACACACACACACACACACACACACACACACACACTTTTGCTTTAAAATTTGTGTACACGTTGTATAATCTGTTAAAATGTAAAAACATGTCAACAAAATAAGAGAGATCATACAACATGCATGTTATTCTTTGAGTACTGACCTGAGTAAGATTATTTTTCATTTTACATGTTTCCCCTGTAAACGTTTACATACTCTTGGTTTAAATGTGATTTCCTGATGATCTATCAGTTTTTTTGTTGTTGTTGTTGTTTTCAGCTTTGTGATGGCTGTTCAAGGAGAAGGGGAGGAACGGAGATCGGTGCCAGCTCCAAGTGGGTGGGACTTGAGCTCCAATTCAGCAAAATATAGTAGTAAATATATATGGGGGAAAAGATTAGACATCTCATTTTAGTCTCTGCAAATTAAACGTACGACAATAATATTAGTTTTATATAAAGTGTATAAGCATTCATAAAACTGAAAATGAAAAGTGAAATTATATAAGTGAAATAATGTTTCATATTTTTTCAGCATAACATAGTGTAAAAGAAGGATAGTGGCCAAACTATTAAGGTTTATAACTAGTCATTTATTATGGTTTTATAATAATAATATTATTAGGTATTATAATTGGTCATTTTGGGATGTGCTATTACTTTTTAACCTGCTATCAAATTCTTCTTGTTCTAAATGTGCTTGAAAATATTTTTCAGGATATAAAATACTGTTAGACTAAAGACATTTTAGTGGGTGTATGTATCAGGCTTTAATGGTATGAGAATGAGTTCAAATCCAATGTACAACTCATTTTATCTCAATGGGCTAAATGTGCAAATCTACATAATTTGCTGACGTTGTTGATATTTTTATGACCCAAAAGAAAGATGACATTTTGTAAATAATTTAGATCTTTTTATAATCAACCACCTCCATAAAACACATGTTTTAGTTCACCCATATCACCAAATTATAATGTCTTTGTAAATGATTTTTAAATGACTATACAAAATCCTATAGTTTACGTTGAGTCATGAGAGATGCGCTGCCATTTCCTAAAACATCAACAGACAGTATAGTATTCTAGGTATTTTAGGTCTAAAACAGGTTTTTCAGCAAAGTCTGGATCATGTTGAATGACTGTTTTGCCTATGAAATATGATACCATATGCTGTTGCTACCAGCTCACAAAAAATGCTAATGTGCTAATAAAGGTTCATCCCCAATTTTTTTTTATTCTCTCATTATTTACTTGTCCTCCACTTGTTCCAAATGTATAATAAAAGTTTTAAAAAATTGAAAGCAGCAGACATTGACTTCCAAAGTATTTTTAGTTCCTACTATAGATGTCAATTGGCTGCTGCTTTCCCACATATTTCAGATTATAATTTATGTTTTGTTTTGTGTTTTCAAATTTTTATTTGAAGTATCCCTTCAATAGGCTAATCCCCTTGAGGCCATCCAATTTGTGACTTGTTTCTACAGTAGAAATATTAAAGAAGAATTTTAGCCAAAACAGTGGTTCTTACTAATTCACAAAATGTAAACCAATGGCTGCCATCCTCTTGAGTTAAAACACACACACACACACACACACACACACACACAGGTTTTTGTGGTATAGAAGGACTTTTATCACCAAACAAGTTGTATGGTGGTATGAGGGGACACCCCTTTCTCGATGTCCTACAGAGATGATAAACATCAAAAATTGTGTTTTCCTCTGCAGATCACAGATATCACTTTGGATTTTCTATACACACAATAAAATGGATAATTTTACTGTATGATATTACGGCGGTATACAAGGACAACCACGCCCCACCAAAATGTTCCTGCCTATTACATAATTGGTACATATAGGGACCTATTAAAGTTTTAGGACAGTCATTTTACAACACACACAACATGTCAGTTATTAGACAACATGTCATTAGAGGGACCAGTGTGTTTCAGAGGTACACGATCATACACAACACACAAACACAACACTATGCTACATTACCAAGTCTGAGGTGGTTAAAGAGTACTCGCTCTTGCAATACACAACTGCAAATCATACATTATGGGACAAATGTAATCTACTGTTACACGGTCATCCACAACCTACTACTATTACTAACATGCTACGACTGAAGTGTTTAAAGAGTACTGGCACTTACACACAATACACAGCACAACATTATAGTGTTTTAAATGTCCTTTAATAATAACTTGAAATTGCTGCATACAAACAACACGTAAGTAAAATGGTTCAATTCAGACAATAAATCAACTGTCAATCAAACAAACAACCAACCAATGAATCAATTGTGTAATTATTATTTTGAAAACGTCTCTCAACAATTAAATATTGTTATCTGGATTTGATCATTTCCATGTTCATCACTGTAAAGCTTCTTTGACACAATCTGCATTGCATAAAGCACTTTATTAATAAAAATGACTTGAAATTTCTAAGACACAATTAACAACAACTTGAAGTTAGTGAAATCAGTCAGTTGGCTAAAAAAATGGGCATGCCAAATATTTTAAGTACCTCACTAAACAGGCAGTAAACATGAGATTGACTCTTACAGTGCGTTCAAACCGTTGTTGGCAAGAGTGTCAAAGTAGCCAGAAGCCATTAATTTTCAATGGGGAGCTGGTGGCGAGCTAAGATGAAAGCAGTGCGGTGCATTTGGGCAATGTGATCATCAAGGACAGCTGATGGTAATGAGCTATGACACGGTAGGTGGGAAATTATCTGACTGTACTAGTACACTGTTTAAGAGGCTTCTGCAGAACGCTGCCCAATAAAGATTCTTACCACACAAGTTCCCAAGCAAAACAGAGTTAAACAGTTTTTAATGTGGAATAGGCACAAATTAATATTAATGTTAAGACCAATGCTGATAAACGTCTATAAACGCCCCTCACACAGTCATATATATATATTCAATATCCAGAAAATTTCTGGAACGACATTACCTGTAAGTTCAAAAATGTGCTGTTCACACAGGCAAGGATGTTCTGGAATTTTTCTGGAAAAGACCATTCACACATCCATTACAAACTAATCTACTAATTAACAGATTAATATATGTTTAGTTTACATGTGAGATTCAGTATTGCTGAATAAACGTGTTGTTCAGTGTTATGTCATGTAATCTAATCCATTAACAAATGCATTAGTTTATGTGCAAGTAAACATTTAACTTATTAGGCTGTTAATGTAAAGATGTGCATTAAGAATTAGAATACGAGTAAATTAACATTAACAAAGGTTATGTAATGGTGAATAGTAGTTGTTTTTCACCATTAGTTCATTTTACGTATTAACACATTCATACGTTTAGTTAACATTAACATTTATTAAGTGATGCTTAACAAGTGTGTTGCTCCCCGTTAATTTATGTTAACTAATGCATTAACTTACATTAACTAATACACCCTTATTGTTAAGTGATAACCTTAATAATAATAATAATAATAATCAGGTAATAAGCCACTAGTTAATAGTGAGAATTAGTATAAAGTCTTATCAAAAATCAGTATGTTCTGTGTACTGCGTCTGTCCAAATCCATAGTTTCACTAAAGCAGTCTTCAGGACACTTTCTGCGCTCTCCATGGGTTTCAGTATATGCCTCATTCTCACTCTTTGTACAGAATACAACATACTTCAGTGATTTCTGATGCTGTGAGAGCTCATGTACTTACATTGATGGTGGCATTGCAATTTAAACATCTGGTACCTTCAGGAACTTCAATGGTGCTGTCAATGGACATCTTGGTGAAAATCAGGCATAAAGTGATCAGGAAACTCAGGAAATCAGCCTATTAAAAACATGTTTTAAATTAAACATTGTACCATTATATAATTTTACTGTGACTTTATTTATTTGACATTTTCCATAGATCCAAACTGGTATAGATCTGCAATGCAGAAGTAAGCTGTGTTCTGAGATTTGCTTTAGGATTTTCTAGGAATAACAAATCAGCACAAAACGACATCAAATTACAGTCTCTACAAGCAAATGTGTTAATAACTAAAAATAATATAATTTACATTTCAACTAGTATCAAATTAATTCTTGATATCAGGAATTGACATTTTTACTAGTAAAAATGTATTATTGATATTAACAAAGGCAGCTGATATCTGAATTTATCTTTGCAATTAGTGAAAATATAATTACTTATATCTTCAATGATATTTTAACTAGTAAAAATACTCTTGCAGATATCTAGAAATATCATTTTTACATGTATAAATACCAATGCTAATGAGTTCATTAATATTAATGTGATTTGGTTTCCCCACAATTCTCTTTGGGTCAGACCAACAACAAAGATAGCAGAAGTAGATGCACAAAAACAACTCTATTGTTTGGTCAAAGTTTGGTAAATGTTTGATCAAAATTTTTTAAATACATAATTGTAAAAATAAATGGGTTTAACCTTAAGACCAAACAACTATTAAATTATAAAATAAGTCTTTTAAAAATAAAGTAAATGCTTTGCTTGTAACCTGCCTATATCATAGTGCAATTTTGGCAAAACAATATATCAGATTGGAATAGACAGAGTATATCATAACTCAAAAGATAAAATGGTGCCCTTAGTTTAAATGGGGTGTAGGACTACAGCACTAATTGTGTCTGAAAATTGGACAAATCTTCCCTTTGGACAATGTACCTTGTTGTGCATGTTGTTAAAATTGAAAAAAAGTTATATTAAAAAAAAATGTGACCCTGGATCAAAAACCAGTCCTATGTTGCATGGATGTATTTTTACCTATTGAATGGAAAAGTTTCCATTTTCATTTTATGTCAACAATCATTAGTAAAGATTATGTGCTTGTGCAATTTTCTACTGTAAATTTATCAAAACTTTTCTGCTTGATTAGTAACATTTAAAAGCTTAATTTAGGCAAATTAAAATGCTATTTTATCAATAATAAATTATTTTGAACCAACAGATTCCAGATTTTCTAATGGTTGCAACTATCCAATAGTTGTAAAAATATTGTACCATCACAATATGGCAAGCCGTTTTGACTTTTATTCATTCTCAGGATATGTATTCTTGATATCAACAATTTAATTCTTGATATCAACATTCTTGATACCAACAATTCAGTTCTTGGTATAAAAAAGGTAATTGTTGATATCAAAAATTTCATCGTTGGTATCAAGAATTAAAATAGTTGATATCAACAATTTAATTGTTAATATCAACAGTTATATTTATGATAAACAATTACATTTTTGATATCAAGGATTTAATTTTCACTAGTTAAATATCACCATAGGCTGCCATTCAAATTTAATTGTTGATATCAAGAATTGATTTCTTACTAGTTAAAAATGCAATTCTTGATATCAATAATTTAATTGTTGATATGAAAAATGTAATGGTTGATATCAGGAATTAAATTGTTGATATCAGGAATTAAATTGCTGATATCAAGAAATACTTTTAAACTAGTAAAGATATTCATTTTTTATATCAAAAATTGGTTTGTCATTAGTGACAATGTTAATTTCAGATATCATTAATGTAATTGTTACTAGTGAAATTAGTAATTTTAGATATCATAAATTACTTCCCTAATTGTTGATATCAGAAATACATTTTGAGATATCAGAAACAACAAATGTAACGTGTTAAAATATAATTGCAGATACCAAGAATTACCATTTCAACCAGTGAAATTAAGTTCTTAATATCAGGAATTGACATTTTTACTAGTAACAATTCAATTTTTGATATTAAGAATAGACATTTGAAATAGTAACCATATGACAACTGATATCAAAAATAAATGCTTTTACAAGTAAGAATTGTATTTCTGATATGTAAAATTGAATTAACTAGTAAGAAATCAATTCTTGAGATCAACGCTTACATTTGAATGGTACTAGTCTATGGTGGCCTTTAACTGAACCATGGACTGGATATCAGGCGGCGAGATGTAGGAGACTGTACCAAAAAGATGAGGACCGAGTGGTGGAATTACAGGAGTTTTTCCGGGAGAAATAAAAAAAAAAAAAAAAAAAAAAACCGGATAGGTAGCTGGAGATAGGTGTGAAATACAGGAAACTCCTTGGAAAACTGAGTGTTGGCAGATAGACTGTGGTTTAACTACAAGCGCTGCATTCAAGTGTGCGATGTGCATGCAGGCAAAGGGAAGTGGTTTGTCCCGAGAGTCTGAACATCGGCCTATAAGGGATGACAGGATGACACTAGTAATTAAAATTATGCACATATCCAAGAAGGAAGTTCATGATATCTAAAATGTGACAAACAAATTTTTACTAATAGCAATTCAGTTGTTGATATCAACAATTAAATTTGAATGGCAGCCTTTGGTGACATTTAACTAGTGGAAATGCAATTGTTGATATAAAAAATTCTGTTGTTGACATCAAAAATGTAATTTCGTTATTACTACGCACATATCCAAAAAGCAATTCGGGATATCTAAAATAACAATTATTACTAGTGAAAAGGCATTTTTAACATGTAAGAATTAAGTTACTAGTTGAAATTTCATTTTTGATATCATGAATGTTTTCTTCTGAATAATGATGTCATTTTTGATATCAAGAATTTGGGTTGGTACTAGTGAAATGCAATTTCTGATATCAACAATCAGCATTTTTTGATACCAAAAATGTAATTGTTGATATCAAAAATAATGTTTAGCCGTTTTGACATATTTATTCTCAGGATATGTATTTTTGATATCAAAAATGTAATTCTTGATATCAACAATCTCCATTCCTGATATCAGAAACTAAATTGTAGATATCAAAAATGATATTGTTACTCGTAAAAATCTCAATTTCTGATATCAAGAATTTATTTTCCCTAGTTGAAATGTTAATTCCTGATATCTGCAATTATATTTTAACACGTTACAT
The DNA here is from genome assembly GCF_903798145.1 of Danio aesculapii. Lineage (NCBI taxonomy): Eukaryota > Metazoa > Chordata > Actinopteri > Cypriniformes > Danionidae > Danio > Danio aesculapii. The sequence continues at coordinate 40,734,281 of NC_079449.1, forward strand.
TTGTTGATTCTGATATCTAAAAATGTAATTCTGATATCAGCAATTAGGGAAGTAATTTATGATATCTAAAATTACTAATCTCACTAGTAACAATTACATTCATGATATCAGAAATTACATTGTCACTAGTGACAAACTAATTGTTGCTATCAAAAATGAAACATCTTTACTAGTTGAAAACTATTTCTTGATATCAAAAATTTAATTCCTGATATCAACATTTAAATTGTTGATATCAACAACTACATTTTTCATATCAACAATTAAATTATTGATATCAGGAATTTCATGTTAACTAGTAAGAAATCAATTCTTGATATCAACAATTAAGTTTGAATGGCAGCCTATAGTGACATCTAACTAGTGAAAATTCAATTCTTTATATCAAAAAGGTAATTGTTGATATCAACAATTCAATTTGATATCAACAATTACATTTGATATCAACAATTACTGTTTTGATATCAATAACTGAATTGTTGATATCAAGAATGTTGATTGTTGATATCAAGAATTAATTAGTTGATATCAAGAATAAATATCCTGAGAATAAATAAAAGTCAAAAGGGCTTGTCATACTACATGTCATGAATGAGATATCAAAGCATAAGAAGTTAGATGATTTAGTGTTATATGGTCTTCTATTTGGTGCGTGTTCATGACTTTAGGAGGAACGTGCGTTTTCAATGCCATTATGCTAGCGTTAGCAGTTTGGCAGATCAACTACTGCACCTTTAAACTTTTACCAATGTAATATAAAATATTGCAGAATTTAATTTCAAATAACTATTTCAGTAATAGTCATAACCTTTTACTGATTACATTACACACATGCTCATTTCAGAATGTCACATTGTGTGTATAAATATGACCTCGTTTTATCAATTAATGAAACATTGTGAATTTATTTTCATTCACCTTGAAATTATATTCAGTTGATAAGGGGTTATTTTAGCAATTTAATATAACAGTTTACAGTTAATCATAAGTTTATTTAGGCTATTAATATGCAAAAAATAAATAAATTGTGTAATCAGGGTGTTAAACAAAAAGCTCACCTACAACTTCACTGAGCAGTAATAGTCTCAGGGCAAAAAGCAAATCACCGCCGCCCCATCACTTTTTTCCCCTTCAAACATTGCTGCTATTTGCATGTTTTACATAATAATAATAATTTATTGTGTTTAATTGAGCTTTTTGTGCATCAAACTGGCAGGAATATATGCATTTAAAATACATTAACCAATCAATTAAATTAAAAAATTTATTTCATTACCAACAAAAGTAAATTGATGAAGCTAAATTAATTTATTGTAATTTTTATATATTTAACATTATGTAATTTAGTTTAAACAGAACAATTTTATTTATGTTTTTATGTGCTAAACATGTTTGCATGTTGTTATTTTAAATATTGTTGACTTTGTACCGCAGTTTGGGCAATGCTGTGGTATTAAAATGTACTACATAATTAAACAAAGCTAAAACATTCAAGAAATTCTGTGGTTAGTAATTTGTTCTTTTATTGTCCAAAGAAGAAAGCGTATAGAGATTTAAAGAACTTGGGAGTTAAAAATCTTCACTTTTGGGTAAACTCACCTTTAAAAGTCACTGATTAACCTCCAACCCATATTTTGTCTTTCTTTATGTGAAAACTGCTAGGCATCCTCCAGTAGCTTGCGTGTTCTCCTTTGACTTTTCACTGCAACCATCATGTGATATGTCTACTTTAAATAACAGTAATAACAACACCACCAATAATAAAAATATTATTAGCTGTAATATCCATAATAACTATTGGATTGTATTTTACAACATTAAATTTGTTTTCATATTAAAAATTACTAATGTTAATTCTACCGGGGAAGAGGTTGTGCTGAAAATAATGTATATGAAGAGCTGAACAAACTATTTTGCCTGATTATCTTTATAAAGGTGCTTTGACAGTATGTATTCTATAAAGCACTACAGAAATAAAGATGACCTAGTGCTGTAAAGTTTTAAGATATGTTTATTACATATCTAGAGAGAGAGAGAGAGAGAGAGAGAGAGAGAGAGAGAGAGAAAAAATATGAAATAATAAGTAATATAATATTATAAATGTATTATACATTATTAGTTTATATATTATTAAATAATTTTGATATAATATATAATCGCTACGCTGGTGTGACAGGATACTGTACTGACCATTCACTGTACTGTACTGTCGATCGTGTCACAGACTAAAACTGATCAGAACAGCCGATAGCATTAACGTTACCGTTAAAAGACTGAAATCAGTGTAAATATGCTAGCACTGTTAGCATCATACATAGAAAGAGGCTAGCGCGACTTGCTAACGGTGCACATATGCATAACGAGCCGCAAAGAGCTTATCATACGCTCACGGAAATGTCAAACAAGACAAAAGACAGCAAGAGAAACGATTTATAAGCAGTAAAACTTACCTTTCTTCCACACTTCAAATGTTCACCTGCCGGTGTCTTCCACTGTCGTCCAAACAGGAAGGTTCAAACGTCGCTTGCTTTCATTATTATTATTTATTTATTAATTATATTTAACCTTCAATAACAAACAGGCATATTCAACTTCCATTGTTAAACATATATAACATTATATCCAAGCCGTTTGCTTTTATTATTGCACGTGTACGGCATTTCAAAATGTCTCTTCTTCTTTGTTTATATTTGGCGGATCGGACCAATTCTTGTGCATTACCGCCACCTTCCTGTAACCTGATTCAGAGACTCTACTCTTTCCCCATACTAGCTAGTATGGGTAACTGCAGTCTAGTGCAATGGGCGTGGCAAAATGTAGGAGCGTGGTCAAAGGTTTTTCATTGGCCAAAGGTTTTTTTTTCGGTAGGGGCGTGGCAAAAGGTTTTTCATTGGTCAAAGGTTTTATTTTCGGTCAAATGCGTTGGCCAATTAGATTAACATATTAAATAAGCTGATCGTTTAGCTTAAAGGTGGATCATTCTACTTCATGCTACTGGTGTTAAGAATAAAGAATGAATTAAACGTAATCACAAAGTTTCATTAAAGCTATGGGTAAATCAGCATTCTTATGAATACAAATGCTTTAATGTCATTAGACAAATTATATGTTTTTGTTCTTTTTACTGGCTATTTATAAATGCACAACTTAGAAAAGTGTTTTATTCAGTACTATTTTTAACTGTGATTTAGTTGTTTCCCAGTGTCACTAAAATTATTGCCTAAAATAATTTCAAATAAGATTTTGACTAATAAAATTTTTGCCTGGTAAATAGATATTGTTCAAATATCACATATTTATAATAAAGATAACTCATTAGTAACCTTATGTTAAATGATATGAATCAATTTAGAACACAGATACAAGTTCATTAAACATTTAAGTTTAATTATCAAAAACAAATAAAACAACCTCTTAAAAAACATGCCATCAACTGACTAAAAATCCATACATCCGTAAATTCACCATTATTACCATCCATTAAGTACAAATCCATCCATTCATCGTGTTCATAGAGCAGAAGTCATCAAACTCTTCTCTGAATAGAATGCTCTGTACATCCCTTTCCTCCCATCGTCACAGTATCCAATGGTGTTTTTGTAGAGCCAACCACAGGATTCACATCTGGAAAACTTGAACTCCACTGTATATTTGACCAAGTAACAGTGTCAGTCTTTCATCTGAAAGAACCTTTCTGAACAGGTCTGATGGTAGCTGAATTAAAGACAGACACACACACACACACACACACACACACACACAAACACACACACACACACACACACACACACACACGCACGCACACACACACACACACACACACACACACAACAACAACAACAACAACAACAACAATAATAAAAGCAAAAAAAAAAACTATTTAAAAAATTACAAAAATAAATTAAATTCTAACATACATCATGAAGACCTCCTCTTGGATCCATGGCTGAAGGAAAAAAAAAGATAAAGTGTATGATGTATGCATGCATGTATACATATTTTGCAAGTATAAACTATATAAAATGAAATGTGTATTTTTTTATTTTTTTATTTTTTAATAATTACAAACACAAGTTGATTGGCAGGGTTTAAGCATTTTAGAGCCTTTATGACACTTATGCTATTTAAGTCTCATCATTTAGGATGACACTAAAACACAAGCATGCTGGAATGTAATAACTGGGAAAACATAATGTGTAAATTAATTAAGTTGTGAGCTTGTACTCAATTTGATTTAAAATGTAATGACATTGTACCAAGTCAAGATGCATTCTGAAAATCTTCACTGCAATTTCACTGACTTTAAACCCTAAGAAAGAAAAACAAGCCTACAAGTGCAGCAATCCACAATAAGTGGCCTTGTGCTGCCATCTAGTGGCTAAATTGAGTTTAAAATGATTATTGCTACAATGGTAGTTGTATATTGAAAATCTGTGTTTTAGACCTTTTAAATATAAATTTATATAAATAAGTTAACAAGCATGCTTACACACACAGTGACATGTAGATATTTGAAAAAGGGTAGGTAAAAAAATATATAGCCAGATCTCAATCCAATAGACCACGTGGGACGTGGTGGAATGGGAAATTCACATCAATGTGCAGCCAACAAATCTGCAGCAACTGCGTGATGCTATCAGGTCAATATGAACAAAAATCTCTGATGAATTTTTCCAGTACCTTGTTGAATCTATGCCACGAAAGATTAAGGCAATTCTGAAGGCAAAATGTGGTTCAACCCGGTAAGGCATAGGTATCAAAGTCCATTCTTGGAGGGTCGCAGCTCCTGCACAGGAGCGATGTACAAGGCATACTGAAAGTCAAAGATGTTGTTTAGCTCTAAATTACCAATGCGGTTGTCCATGTAAATTGTCAAACTTTCCATGACCACAAAGACAGCTATTGGAGAAACACTGCATTAGAATATCCTAGGTCATGTTAGAAAAATGTATATAATCAAACATGTAAAGAAATATATAATTTAAATTATAAATCTGCAAAAATCATTAACAGATAAAAAAAAAAGTCATGTATTACCATTTAAAGTATAGCATGTTTGAAATAAGAAGTGTAACAAAATGTAACAAAATGTAATGTAATGTAACAAAACTTTAACATCCCATATGTATCAATGAAAAATATGCTAATTACATGTGACATACAAATTCAAATTTGCATTTTACTTGCTGTGTCATATATGCAACATATATTGTGAAATTTTGCAAAAATGCCACTTATGTTTTGTAGAACTCAAATGGTCCATTGCATGTTCAAAAATCGACGGAGATCTGAATTGAAAATTAACGAGTTTTATTTTGAATGCAAGAAGTTAGAGAATACAATTTCTGCGCAGGAGAGATGTACTACTGTATCAGCCTCCGCCCATGATACTGTCCTTCATGCTTTTTATACTGTCTCTCACACACTCTCTAACCTTATTTGACTTATGGTGTTGTCTTGACAGTTTGACCATTTAGCAACCAGATATTACTCTTCCTGGTATCTGTGTATCTTCTCTTAACAGTTCACCTTTTAAGGCAGATGTTTCAGAGCACGTACACACAGCTTATACATCTTGTCACTCTCCATCACCCCCACCCAATAACAGGATGCGCTAGCATCCGGTAACATTTCTCTATACTTTGTGCACCTAATATAGCAGTTAACCCTTTAAAGCAAAAGCCTTCATGTCTGTATTTACTACGTACTTACTACCAAAGCTTTATAAAATGCTTATCCTTCAGTTTTCAACCATTGGAATTACAAATATGTACATGTTCCTAGCCTATATGTTATAATATGATTTTAGTGGACTTTTTTTTTTCTTTTTTAGATATCAGAATCAACATTTAGATACATTTTTAGATATCAGAATCAACAAGTGGACATATTTGCTATATTTCGAAATGCATGTTGCATAAATGACATGTTTTAGATGTAAAATCCACAAACGAACATGTACTGTATGTCATGTATATATATCGTAATTTGAGTTTTACGAGGGATTGCTGTTCACGTCATCACATATGACCAAAACAAGTGATCTTGAAATGCATACCGCAAAATAAATGGTACTGTGACTTTGCAGATGAATGTGTATCATGTGTAGAATTTTCAAAATGTTGACACAAAACGGACAACTAAAATTACCAGTTTTAATCGAAAAACAAAATTTCAAAAAAAAAAGATTATCAAAATCTGAATTCACGTCTGTTTACAGCTGTCAGCGACACATCTTACCGTCGCGTTTGGTGATTGCTGATTAGCCAACGCATTTAGTTGGAAAGAAACCTTTGACCAATGAAATACCTTTTGTCACGCCCCTACCGGAAAAAAATGACCAATGAAAAACCTTTGGCCACGACCCTACATTTTGCCACGCCCATTGCTCCAGACTACAGTTACCCATACCTCTATACTCATAGACTGTCCATACTAGAGCATTTTAATCCCTTCTTCTAACTCTTTGCATCCGCCAGAGCTGCGTCTCCAGCTCCTCTGACATCTGCTCACCCCTCCCACTATGTCAGGTTCAGAAAATAACTCCCTCCATCCCTACCTTAAACTTAATAAATTTACATTAACAATAATTCTAATAATCATAACTTATTAATCAGTCCTGTATCTTTCAAAAATCTAAACAATGCAGTGTAATTGTGCCTTCCTACCTCAGGATTTTATACAAATTTCAATGTAAACTCATAATATCTTTCTTTCTTGATTTCTTCCAATAACTTCCTTCTTTCTTCATTATAATGCATGATCACATGTTCAAGAGATTAATTTTTCCCACACTCACATAGACCTGTTCTGTGCTTTGCCATTAACTTCATTGTACTGTTAAGTCCAGTATGCCCAATTCTTAGTCTGGGTAATATATTCTCTTCTTTCCTATTTCCACTCGAGTGCCTCTCTTTACTCAATTATGGCTGATTATTATGCATATGCATTTCCTGCTTCCCATTGGTACTGTCATTTCCCCATTATTTGTTTCTTTATTGTTGCTTTAACTTCACTTCTACTGTAAGTCACTTCCATTCCTATATTATCTTCCAGCGTAGCTTGCTTTGCCATTTTATCTGCTGCTTCACTTCCTTTTAGTTCCACATGAGCCGGCACCCACATGAACACTACCTTTACTCTTTCTCCTTTTAATTTATACAACTCTTGTAATATTTCAATAACTAAACCTTGCCTAGTGTCTGAGTGTTTTGCTTCAATGCTTAAAAGAGCATAACTGCAATCTGAGCAAACTAAAACTTCCTGAATCTTTCACCCATTGTAATGCTAGACTTATTGCTAGGGCCAGACGGAATCTGCTGACGTTTTTTGCTATTTCTGCTGAATTGTTTGGGAGTATCATAAATAAAACCTTAATATGGGAAATAAAAAATGATATCTTTTTAACTTCTATTTAATGTTTAAAATGCAAGTCCAATTAGATTCACTTTATTTGGTAAACAAAGCAAGTCTCTCATATAATATCTCTACTAAAAGACAGAAAATATTACTGTACAAACTGCATTGTACATAAATCAGATGAACATTTTCATATTGGTCAATAGTATTACTGTATATAATTTAAAAACTGAATAAATATAGATTTACACACATTTATTATTCAAGTAAATAAACAGAATTAATGATGGGCTAAAAATGTGCGGAAAATCTGCGGAATTCTGCACGCGCAGATTCCGTGTGGGCCTACTAATTGCCAACATTTCCCCTGAGTACACCGATAATTTGTTTGAAATCCTTTTTTTTTTTTTTGCTATTACAAACTTTGGAATTACATATGCTATTCCTGGTCATTATCTGGAATTTTTTGACCCATCTGAAAAAACATCTACCATCTCTCCTTATTCTGTCCCCTTAAATATTCCCTTATGTATATTTACTCAAATACTCTCATTCCCTCTTTTTGTCTAATTTCTAACATTTTTAGATCCACTATCGGTTGAGGCAGAACCCACAGAGGAACAGCAGGAATAATCAGTCTAGGAGAAATACTTAACCCTTTAATGTTCAGTTCCTCTATAAATGTTCCACTATCCATCCAAAACTGTTGCATTCACTCTTTCCATACTCCCAGCGTTTCTATAAGACCTTTGTTGTAGGGTGGGACTCCTCCTGCCCCATTAGATTTACCCAATAAGCTGCTGTTAACTGTTTCCTTCTTAAACTAAGAGGCATTTCTCCCAATTCAACTTGAAGAGCTGACACATGATGATCGGAATGCCCCACAACAAATTCTTAATGCCTAAGCTTGAATTAATAACTGAAATATGCCTTCATATACAATTACTAAGCTATAGACCAATTACCATGTTTGTTAACATTCAGGATGCGCACGCAGGGAGGTGGCAGAAAGAAACCGGGAGCGCTAACATCCGATGTGGTACAGAGTTTGTTGTTGTCTAAGAAATAAGATATATTGATTACACATTATATATATTATTTACATAATGATTTCAGCATATTATAACAGCTCGTCACCCAGAGATAAGCCCAGTGATTCGGCAAAATTAACGTTAAAGTCAGCGGCGTTCATCAGACAGGTCCATTTGCGATAGCACCCTCGCAATGGATATTGGATAAGATGAAATGGCCAAGCATCCAGCCCCAAATATACAATCTCATTGAAGTTCCAAGTGATTTTATAAGAGAGAAGTTAACCTTTAATTAAAGGTCTACATGTCTTTGGATGCCAACAATGTTGTTCTGTGTGGTCATGTGCAAGAAATAATTCTCCATGATGACCAGATTCAACCCTATGTAGAGATTCTGCCTAGCCGAAGACAAGGAAAGAAGATGGAGCTATACAAGGCCTGGGTAATCATCAACAAGCAAAACAACTGCATTCTGACAGCAAACTGCACCTGTACGGCAGGGTATGTAAACTTACACATAGAGATAAAGTTGCTTTTATATTCGCACATTCGGACTTTCTCCTTAATAATATAATTTCATAAAAGTATTATTTGCAAACTCTAAATAGCGAAATCATATTAGCAGCCAATGACTATCAAAGTAGCTACAACATTGTTCACAGTCAAATAAACAGTGTTGATGTTTTCAAGTCAAACCTGCAGGTTATTTCAGACAATAGTGGTAAACAATAATAGGGAGTGTGTCACAAGTTGTCACTGAATGAATGTGTGAATTTAAAACAAGGTTTACCAAAATAACTTACACTTTCACGTTTAATTCTTAACATTCAGTGTCTACAGTTTAATTAACCATATGTAACTGTTTTTGCTGAAATCATTTCTGCAATAAAAAACGAGTAATGTGTATGATTCAGCATAGCGTGAACTTACCTGATATAACATGAGAACTGCAGAGTCCAGCATTTATAATTAGGTCGTCACTTCATTCAGCTCCCTTTTAGCCAAAGACGTCTGTAGTTAGCATTAAAGCAGTGGTGTATGGTAAAAGTTAAGTTTTCTATTTTTGGACTTTTTTTTTTTTTTTTTTTGAATTTGGCCTCCAACCGCACAACATGACATATTTACTATTGCAGCCTGTCTTTATTTGCAACCTGGGACCCGTGTGATGTCACGTGTGACGTAGGTTGGTAATTGGTCTATAGAAAGCGTTTAAACAGCTGGTAAACTCTGTTATGAACATAGATTAGGCGAGTCAGGTGAATGTGGACATGGGGTCAGTCCTCATAAGCGGAAATGTCCGTATAATGCTGGTGCGTATTCAGGTCAAAAGTCTGTGTAAACCACAAAAACCAACACACACACACACACACTCTCACAGGCATAGCAAAAATAATACTGTGGTTCCGGATGTTGAAGCAAAATTAGTCTATGCAAGAAAACGAACTGTGACAAGAAGCTTGTGATTCAGTTTGTGAAGCCATCCTGTCACAATAATTTTTGTCAACTTATCACGTAACACATGATCATGACCACAACTATTTTTGGTATACCGGTCATGATGTTTATATAAAAATTAATGTCACCTACATTTCAGGTCTTTGTGCAGCCTCTGTTGGAGGTGTCAGCGAGCACAGAAAACTCCTTTAGAAACCATGCTTACTGACAGCTGAAGAAAAGGTCAGTTTTTATATTTTCCTGAAAACTACTGACAGTTTGAATAAAGTCATCCAAATGAGCCCTGTTTCAAAGCTGCAGGCCACTTACAATGCATCCGGAAAGTATTTATAGCGCTTCACTTTTTCTGCATTTTTTATGTTACAGCGTTATTCCAAAATGGATTAAATAAATTTATTTCCTCAAATTTTTACACCTGAAAAAAAAACCCTGAAAAATCACATGTGATCACAGCCTTTGTCATGAAGCTCTAAATTGAGCTCAGGTACATTCTGTTTCCACTGATCATTCTTGAGATGTTTCAGCAGCTTAATTGGAGTTCACCTGTGGTAAATTCAGTTGATTGGACATGATTTGAAAAGATGATCATAATTTGATTATTTGCATACACTTGTCTATATAAGGTCCCAGGGTTGACAGTGCATGTCAAAGCACATACCAAGCATGAAGACAAAGGAATTGTCTGTAGACCTCTGAGACAGGATTGTCTCAAGGCACGAAGGTTACAGAAAAAATTCTGCTGCCCAGAAAGTTCCAATGAGCACAGTGGCCTCCATCATCCATAAGTGGAAGATGCTCGGAACCACCAGGACATCCTGAATGAAAACCTGCTTCAGAGTGCCCTTGACCTCAGACTCAGATCTTCCAGCAGGACAATGACCCAAAGCACACCACCAAAATATCAATGGAGTGGCTTCACAACAACTCTGTGAATGTTCTTGAGTGGCCCAGTCAGAGCCCAGAATTAAAACTTTTGAACATCTCTGGAGAGATCTCAAAATGGCTGTACACTAGAGGTGAGCGATATGACCTAAAATTAATATCACGGTATTTTTCATCTTTTGAACAGTGACGGTATAATATCATGGTATTACTTTAAATAGCAAAACAATATACATCTCAAGGAAGAACAGACAAAAGAAAGTCTCACTTCTATCACTCTTTAAAAGTTTTGGTTTGGGTCATTTTAAATGCTCAGTCTCGTTATGAGCTGATCTTCATTTCTCTGTGTTTCTGGAATAAAGCAGGCAAGTCAGCTGCACCAATTTATAAGCAGACAGCGTAGGATTCTCATGATGACCACCGGCGCAATACCGCTCTTTGTTATGAGCTGTAGTTTCAGTGTAAACTTAGTAAAGGCGAGTTTCTTTGGCGATGATGTCTACAGTATTGGACTTTATATTTAGCGGACATTTGCGCTGAACACGCGGTGAATGCAACGCATCAAGATTCAGGCACCTTCTCCGAAAACACTCGATTGATCTCAGCTGGCGGATCAACATTTACCTCATGTTATGATCGCTGTCATCTGCGCCATTATTATTATTATAACTTTAGGTGAGGTTTGCAAACCTGTGCACTTTTCACTCCTCAGCCGTTTGCATTTCCTGCAGTAACAAAAGCTCCCTGTTATCTGACAGCGAGAAGCGTGATTAGAGTGATTGACAGCTAATATGAACCAATACAGCAGCAGGGTAGAGCGATTCAGCAAGTTTTTAGAGAAAATCAAATCAGATTGCTCTACAACCATTATATTCAGTCGCACAAATGCTCCCAAATATATTATGAGGGCGCATAGATTACATTTCGGGCGCTCATACGACCAAAATGGTTGCAATTTTGAGCCCTGTAGTATAAGGACAGGTATTCAGACCACAACTGAAAGTTTGAAGAAAATGAAATGCCTTATTATTTAGAATTAGCTATTATTGATGTAAATGCAGCCGTTTAAGGTGCATAATTGATTTATTACGGTATTGACGGTATTAGAAAATCCATGTTGTGGCGCAATGTCACACCGGTGATGACTATGACACCGGTGTACCGCTCACCCCTACTGTACACCGTCGCTTCCCATCCAACCTGATAAAGCTTGAGAGGTACTGCAAAGAGGAATGGGCAAAATTTCCCAAAGACAGATGTGTCACGCTTGGCATCATATTCAAAAAGACTTGAGACTGTAATTGACTATATAAAATCTATAAACCAGGACTTCTGTTGTGTGATTGAAGCATCCTCATTTATAGTTGTAGCCTATACTGACACTATGTAGCTGTGGTGATTACAGCAGTGATGAATTACATATGACTTTACTTTCTTTTCTTTGTTACAAATATGCACTACACTGAAAAATAATATTCAAAGATGATTCATCGGATTAACTTTTTTAAGTTAAGTGGTTGTAAACAATTTATTTGGGTTTAATTTAAGCTAACCAATTAAATTGAATGTTACAAAATTTAATTGGTTTGTTTAAATTCTACCCATATAAATTGTTTGTAACATTTTTGCAAAAAGATTTTTTTTCAGTGTATTAAAAAATGTTTCAAACTTGTAAACCTCTTTTTTGGTGTGCAGCTGATCACAGATAGTAAAAACAGATATTTTAATGTCAATTTCTTCGCAAATCCTGTCTTGTGAATGTGATAATGCCATAGACTGTAAAATATATGGACGTAGTATCCGTGACGTCCCCCATAGGTTTCTGAAGAGCGCAAATGAAGCTACAAGTAGGCGCGGCCAACCGTCGCCATTTTGTTCGCACCGACGGCAGGATACCAAACAAGGGCAAAGAGGCGGAGAGTGAGCGGAGCTACAGACACCTGCTGGCATTTTGCTTGGAGCTGCCAGACAGATTTTACTTTGGGAGAAATGCTTAATACTTTATTACCTGCGACTCGTTTGTGTTCTGACCACATGTGCTTGGTTGTACACTATATCAATAAAGTGTTTAGACTTTTAAAAACACTGTTGTAATACACTGAGCCACTAAACATTGTTCTTATGATGTTTTTCAACAGGAGGAAAACGCGAAATACGTCCAAACACTTCAATTATAGTCTGTGTTAGTAAATGCAAGACAATTGATGAAATCCAGGCATAACACATGACAACGCTTCAGATGACTGTTCTAGAGCCTACAGCTAATCAATCTGTCAGATTCTGGAGGGCATTACAGCTCTAAATAACATGATAAATGATGAATGATCTTCAATAAAACAAATACATTTATAGAGATGATATATAAGTATATAATTTCACTCACCTGGGAAACGGAGGCCATGTGAGTGGTTTGTGAGCACAATTAAGTGCACAGCATGCCATATCATCTGATAATTGTAGGAAATAATCCCAAAAGGCAATTGACTGTGTAAAGAAACATTAACCAAAACAAAAATACGATGTATATGCCGAGTTCATCGGCTAATTAGCCATAATCAGCTGAGGTGACCAACAGCGAGAAGCGAGACCTAGCTGTCACTCAAGTGGCCATGCCCTTAATTATGCAAACTTAATATAACTTAATAAAAACAAAATGGATGAGTTATAAAAAAATTCACCCCCTCACAGTTGTCATGAAGGTTAATCATGGCTATATGCACCAAAGCCATCATTTGTACCAGGCTGTAAGCATGTATCAGCTGTAAAAATGGCCAATTTCCCATTGCAGTCAGAAATGCCCTGGATTTCCTGGAGCCAGCCCCCCAAGGCGAGTCGATGAATTGAAGTTTTAGTTACTTCCGTATTGGCTTCCCAAGGGAGAGCGGGAGGTTGCCGCTTGGATAATAGTCATTAATACTGAGACATGGTAATACACGGTTGTCAATAAATTCAGTGGGCAGGGAAAACTGCACTGCTATGTCACATGTAATGGGCCTCAAAATCACTGGGACATAACAAAAAGGACTTGATGTGTTTCTACCACTTTAATATTATTTTGTACACACTGTACTAAACACATGTCTGTTCAGACAGCTTCCAAATGCTGATTTTGCATGAAAGGTGCCCGTTAAAGCCATTTTTTATTGGCTTTTTATTTGCACAGTCTGTGCGCACATTATCTGCATAACATACCTCTGAGCGGGCGTTTACCAACATGGAAAAGCAAAGTAAAAAGCTTGCATTAGAAAATGGTAAGTTTACTGTTAGGAAACCCACATCAGGCAAGTTTGATGTATGGGAGACTTTTTCATGTTCATATTTCTGTCCCACTCAGAGTGCCATCTGAATAGTTTTCTTTTAAATAACATGCAAATGTGCATGTCCAGCGAACGCGCCCTAGTGCAACGCTCAGCGGTGCATCTGGTGTGCGACCACCTTCAGAAGACTGGAACCTCACAGCAGCACTCATGTCTCATCACAAGGGGGCAAACAAAACTGACATTTATCCTACAATCCTTGTACCGAATATACAGTGGGAGCATTCAGGTGTGGAACAAAACCTGGCGAGAGCGGGACTAAAAAAAATCAGTCCCGCATGACCACTAAAAACAGGGTGCACATTTACTATGGACAATATGTCCCTGGCATGTTACACTGCTGACTCCAAATCCAATATATTTAACTGTCTGTAATAAGCGGCATATAAAATGTTAGCGAACAAAGTCGTTTTTATAGGTTTTTTGTGCACTAAAGTGTTCTTGGAGCTTCATTGAATATTTTTGTTTCCATTGTATGTCTTGGGATCACTGCTGTCTATGGATGACCAGAGAGCTCTCATCTAAAAAATCTTAAGCTGTGTTCTGAAGATGTCTCGAGGGGTTGAAACCAGAAGGGTGAGTAATTTATGATAGAGTTTTTTTGGGGGGTGAACTAACCCTTTCAGAATGAAAAGGTTTTGTTCCTTGAAAGTGTTAATGTCTATTTGGATTATTATGCTGCTGTATAATCATTATTTAAACAGCATTAAACGGTCTTCAAATTACAATAATATCACATTTTGAAAGAATTTTTTATAAAATTTTGTATGACATGGCATTCACCATTATGATTATCTGCAGTTCCTGTGGATTAAAGGTATAATGTTGTAAATAATATTTGGCTTCTTACAAAGACTGATTGTTTTGCTTTATAAGACAATAAATAAAGTCAATGAATGAGAGTCATGTGTACTCTGTAAAAAATTAAATGACAATAAATATTTTTATAGGCTAATCAACATTCATTCATTCATTCATTCATTCTCTTTTCGGCTTAGTCCCTTTATTAATCCGGGGTCTCCACAACAGAATGAACCACCAACTTATCCAGCACATGTTTTATGCAGCGGATGCCCTTCCAGCTGTAACCCATCTCTGGGAAACATCCATACACACTCATTCACACTCATACACTACGAACAATTTAGCCTATACCCAATTCACCTCTAATGCATGTCTTTGGACTGTGGGGGAAACCAGAGCACCCGGAGGAAACCCAACCGAAAGCAGGGAGAACATGCAAACTCCACACAGAAACGCCAACTGACCCAGCCGAGGCTCGAACTAGCGACCTTCTTACTGTGAGGCGACAGCACTACCTACGGTGCCACCCGCTAATTAACATATTTTAATAAATTAAACAGATTTCAACTAATTTAATGCATTTTATACAAAGTTAAATTAATATATTTAGTCAGTTTGGTTGATAGTTAAGATGACTAGAAGAGTTTATTTTGATTCAATTAAAAAAGTTAAGGCAGCAGGAATTAGTCGATTCATTTGTTTTATTTTGCTTACAATCCCAGCTTATTTCTTTCTTTTTCCAAGGGTCAGATCGCGCCACAGCAGAATAAACTACCTTGTATTTATTTATTTATTTTCTTTACGGTGTTGCCCTTGAGTGGAATTTTAAGGAGAAAAAGTCACCTACCTTGGTGTGCATTAACCGTATAAAACAGTTTTGTGGTAACTGTCTCTTTAACAGACTCGATGTTCTATGCGAATGCAAATGAACGGGATGGAAATGAGACAAGAACGCTCTCGGTTTGGGTGTTGGCAACGCGGAAGGATGGTAGAAAACCACCAATGATCCCTTATGGGTGGGATTTACTCGAGGGTGAAGGGGTACTAGTATTTTATAGTAAAATACTAGTAAGAATTGAAAGCCAGCTGTTGCTGGCTAAATGTTTGTACTTCGTCGAGCTGGAATGTGTCAGTTTTGAGGTCGTGGAGTGAATTAATTAGGATTTCCTAAAGGTAAGAAGCACGTGCGAATTTTTTAACAGTTGAGACTGGATTATTCGTCGTTTGAGCGCACTTTTCGATGCTGTGAGCTATTTTAAGTTGCTTTATAAATCGCCTCTGTATATTATCGTATCTGTGATGCACGTGGCGTGGCTGCTGTCCATTTAAGGGCTGATGCAACGCTGGACAGTGAAAGATGAGATACCGCGTGAACTTTACGTATGCGAATGGATGATGGTTAACGAGTGTGAATCTGTTCAATCTAGTTTAATGTGTTTGTAGTGATTATCCAGTCTTTATTTCAGCATTAAAATCGTTGACGTGGAAAGCTGGCGCGTCCTTGTATAGAGCGCGTGTGGTTCATTGTGCGGCGGACGTGAAAAGAGCGGATGTATGAGTAAACCTGAAACAAAACCATTACGAGAGCAAACGATGGTTTGTGAAAATTCCCACTACTGCGTTATTTATTCATTCATTCATTCACTTTATTTTCGGCTTAGTCTTTTTATTAATCTGGGGTCGCCACAGCGGAATGAACCGCCAACTTATCCAGCATATGTTTCACGCTGCGGATGCCCTTCCAGCTGCAACACATCACTGGCAAATGCATTAAATTAGCGTTTTCTTAATGTTTTAAAGTGGTTGCTGCGGTTATACATTCACTGATCTGTAGCTCATCTGTCACGGGCTTTATGATCCCAGACCGAAGTTTTAGATTAAATTCTTTTGATTCAAAGGAACCGAGTCGCAAATAATTGTATGCATCTAAAGGATAATAGTGGGCTATTAATACAATTTTAATGCAAATTCTTTATATGCATGTTAATTTATATTCACGTAGTATAAAGGTTTAGAATTTTTAAACTGTGTTTGAGATTAAAAACTGAAAAACTATGTTTTTTAACTGTAGCCAATTTAAGATCAAAATCTATATAATGTAAATGCAAAATAAACATTTTTTTGTTTCATATATGCTTAATTATATGCATTTAATGCTTAAATATATGGGTAATTAAGTGAAAACAGAGTACAGTACAACAACGTAACATACATTGATGCAAGCACAGTGTTAAAATGAACGAATCATATCTCATTGTTCAATAAACTGAACCGTTCGAAAGAACCGATTTGCTAAATGAATCAAACTTCTGAATGTAGCAAAGTGAGGCAAGTGAGGCGCCTCTGACAGTCCGCATTGTTGCTGTTTTAGGGGGGGTTGCGCTTTATTATGACGTCAAAAATGCGGGAAATTTGTTTCGCTTTCATGTATACCTCCAAACTCGTCGTCTTAGCGCAAAATAATTAATTTGATAAAATAAATACCCTAATTTGAATCGTGTAACGTTAGAGGCGAAGAAACAGCTGCGGGTCAAGGTGACTATTGTTTACGTTTTGTTTCAGTGAGAAAATTAACGAGGATTATTTCATTCATTTGCAAAATAAGTTTATCACAAAACAGCTAGTATATAAAATGCCTTACTTGCATCCAGACAATGTGCATAGCAGAACATTTACTGTTTACTACGTGATAATACCAAACATTGCTTTGTATAATTCATGCAACTCATAAACATTCAAATATTGAGCATTATTAGAAGCATTGAGCATTGAGCATTAGTCTGTCCATGTGATTGCAGAACAGCGTGTCTGTAGTATGCATTGTAAAACGTATTAAAATGATTTATAGCTTAGAGTTATTACACGGATACTGTAGATATGACTGTTTACAAAGCGTCCTCATATCTTCAGCAGAAAGAGGTTGTTCTTTATTCAGGCTGCTGGTAATCCTTGAAAATTTTAATCTAATGTAGTGTTTTCAATGAGATTCAATTTCACATGAAACCAGAAGGGTGAGTAATTTATGATAGAGTTTTTTTGGGGGGTGAACTAACCCTTTCAGAATGAAAAGGTTTTGTTCCTTGAAAGTGTTAATGTCTATTTGGATTATTATGCTGCTGTATAATCATTATTTAAACAGCATTAAACGGTCTTCAAATTACAATAATATCACATTTTGAAAGAATTTTTTATAAAATTTTGTATGACATGGCATTCACCATTATGATTATCTGCAGTTCCTGGGAATTAAAGGTATAATGTTGTAAATAATATTTGGCTTCTTACAAAGACTGATTGTTTTGCTTTATAAGACAATAAATAGTCAATGAATGAGAGTCATGTGTACTCTGTAAAAAATTAAATGACAACAAATATTTTTATAGGCTAATCAACATTCATTCATTCATTCATTCTCTTTTCGGCTTAGTCCCTTTATTAATCCGGGGTCTCCACAACAGAATGAACCACCAACTTATCCAGCACATGTTTTATGCAGCGGATGCCCTTCCAGCTGTAACCCATCTCTGGGAAACATCCATACACACTCATTCACACTCATACACTACGAACAATTTAGCCTATACCCAATTCACCTCTAATGCATGTCTTTGGACTGTGGGGGAAACCAGAGCACCCGGAGGAAACCCAACCGAAAGCAGGGAGAACATGCAAACTCCACACAGAAACGCCAACTGACCCAGCCGAGGCTCGAGATTCAATTTCAATGAGATTTTGGATAAAGTGCTTGTAAAGGTAATTGTGTTGCTTTCATAATAATATATCAATAAATGGGTAATAATTAACTATTAAAATGAAATTCATTCATTCATTTTCTTTTCTGCTTAGTCCCTTTATTAATCTGGGGTCGCCACAGCGGAATGAACCGCCAACTTATCCAGCACGTTTTTATGCAGTGGATGCCCTTCCAGCCGCATCCCATCACTGGGAAACATCCATTCTCATTCATTCACACACATACACTACGGACAATTTAGCCTACCCAATTCACCTGTACCGCATGTCTTTGGACTTGTGGGGAAAACCGGAGCACCCGGAGGAAACCCATGCGAACGCAGGGAGAACATGCAAACTCCACACAAAAATGCCAACTGACCCAGCCGAGGCTTGAAACAGCGACCTTTTTGCTGTGAGGCGACAGCACTACCTACTGCGCCACCGCGCCGCCTAAAATGAAATTTAAAAATCTTAATAAAGTGAGAAAATGAGAGCAATTTAATGTTGTGCTTGGGACAAACATGCAATCTTTTTTTTTACTATAGTATATAGAATACTTTAACAAATAGCATCTGATATAATGTGATGAAGTCTGTGTATGTATATAAATGAGTCATTTGCCACGCTGGAAAAATTTGAAAATGCACCTGGAAAGTGTTTGAAATGTGCTTAAAAGGTGTAACTTATGTTTATTTTCAAGTTACACCGTTTAAGCACATTTCAAACACTTTTCAGGTGCATTTTCAAACTTTTCCAGCGTGGCAAATGACTCATTCAGATATGTCTGAAGAAAAGCATGTTGAATAATAGTTAAGAGTAAATTAATGAAACTGAAAATTGAATACAATTTAAGCCAAAATGTATAAAGCAAATACATATCAGTTTAAAATGTGTGCTTCTACACAAGTATTAGCTATATTGAATATTATTATGCAGGTGCAGCACCAGTATAGTATGACCAGGGACAGACAAAATCTGCAGACTTTTTTTTTTTTTTTTTCATTTTTCTGCACATAATTTTGTAAAAAAAAAAATAATAATAATTTGTGGATATATGCAGAATGATGGGAGTATCATAACTAAAAACTCTATATGAAATAAAAAAATAGCATTTTATCTTATTTAATGTTTTTAATGCAAATTGAATTAGATCATGAACATTTTCATATTTGAATAAATCATGAACATTTTCATATTTGTCAATATTACTGAAATTAAAAACTGAATAAAAATAAATGTATACATTTATATATTTACACAAGCAAAATGGTGGGCAAAAGATCTGTGTAAGTCTGCAGATTTCTGCACGCGCAAATTCCGAGTGGGCCCTATTATGACTAATAAACAATGAAACGTACTAAATAATACATTAATGTTGCAATTTCGCATTGTGAACACAGTGACTGTTAATAAAAACATATTAAATCAAAATTGCACAATTTCGTAAAATCGTAAAATCTTAAATTGTTAAAATAATGGTTTTAAACATTAAATACGGAGTATTTTAATGCAATAAATAAACACCCTTAAATCAAGATGTTTAATTGAGATGAAAAATAAAGAAGTTATTTTTAAATTAAGATTATGTTGTATGGAAATTACATTTCATTTATAATTTTTTTCTGTGCCTGTAAGCAAATATTTGTTCCTGTTTTAATATGAGATAAGAGTTCTTGTCACTTTTTACAGTGATCAGAATGTACAGTAAAAGTTATTTCTGTTGAACGTTTTTAGTCCTTTAAGCCTTTTTTGAAAAACAAATAATGAAATTAATTGTTTATAGATTATTGAATGAATTAGTTAATTAACTGTTACTACTAGTAATGTCCAAAGGGTTTTATAATTTTTTAAGTGTCGCTACTAATACTAAATAGAGAATGTATTTACATAGTGTGACCCCTTCAAACTATTCACAAAACCTTAAAATCTGCCAAAGTCTGAAATTTAAAGGGTTTTAATTATAAACCCTGCAAAAAGGACTGATGCAACAAATCATTGACGAACAGTCCTCAAAAGTACAATTATTAGACAGTTTTTGTCTTGTATCTTGAAGCGTAGCGTTGAGCAAATTCCAATATAATGGTCAAGGTGACTGTGTCCTTAGTATGATAGTGTTTCAGTGTGTTTGAGGAAAGTGCAAACTGCCATTCAGCAGAATTATAAAGTGAACGTTTATTTTATCAACAAGTAAATAAATTATGGAATATCAATAAGTGTAAAATTGTTAATAAGAACTCAAATATTCTAGAAAACCAGCTGCTACTGTGTCATTCAACTCAGTAATGTTGAGATGTGAAAAGCATTATTGTATGGTTTATATTTATGAAATTGTGTTTTGAGTTATAAATAGTAATAAATAATGTTTAGTGTGTAACCGTTATAGGTTTGATTCAGGCCGATTTAATGTGTCTGATGTAGGGCTGTACAATTAATCCAAATTTGAAATCGATTTTGGCCTCCATCTATTATAAAAACTTGAATCGACATTAAACGATGATTGGGAATCAGTGAAATTATGTAATGTGACTGTTGCAGAATGGTTCGTGCATTATTTATTGGTGTATTCTATTTATTTATGTTTCTAAATGGGCAAAAGAGAACTTGTGGTGTTCTGTGTATGCGCTCAAGCATCAGAAACGAGCAGAACACACACATGTAAACTTTTATCTTAAGTTGTGTGTTAAATACATGCGAAAATGTGTCGACGCATCATTTGGTGATTATTCACATAAACCCTCATTTGTTATGCTATAAATGAACAAATAAAAAAGGTGTGTAAATCGAAACTTAGTGACAGTGCACAATATTTCTGTCACCAACTGTGTTTATCGTTATTAATCAAATGACAAAAGACAAGGACAAAGTCTCTCGCTGCTCTAGACTGAAAGACTTGTGGCTTTAATAAGAAATAAAGCAAGTTTAATTCTTACAGTGAAGACTGATTAAAGTTTGTATATTATTGTGTCCCATTCTGTGTTGGTATTGAGAATTGTGAAATTCTAGTATTTTTTACATAGGATAGAAACTTGTGTTTGTGTATAATGTGTATAAATAAAATGATTTGGTAATATGGCCCACTGATCACCGTTTTACATAGTAGTAATTTGAGCGTTAACCATAATAATTGCGGTTATGATTTTTCCCATAATCGAGCAGCCCTTGATGATTCTGTTCATGTGAGTAAGAGCACACTGACAGTGAAGGTGTGAATGTAGAGTTGAAGGGTGGTGGACTGTGTTTGCTTTACAGGGCATGTCATGTTAGGGTGACTTTGTCTTGACAGAGTTTTGTTTGGACAGTCAAACGGCCAGATCTGTAGCTGAAACTTTTTCATGAGCATGTCATGAATCGCTTGACATGATTAGGCATGGGCCGGTATAAGATTCTGACAAAATAATAACCTTGAATAAAAAATATCATGGTATCACAGTTTTGTGATCACTGCTAGAAAATGTTCTTTTAAACTGTCTGGGTAAAAAACTAAAACTTTTTCCCCTTTGAACACAATATATTTATTTTAAAAGTATTTTGGAGTAGTAAACATGTCAGGTTAAATAATTCAAATAAATCATTGACTTCTGCTGTCTTCATTTGTTTCAAAAACACAGATTTCTTTACAGTGTAAAACGGCATCTTTGGATATTTTTTTCTGCTGGAGAAACTGTTGTCCTAAAAAACAAACAAAAAAATGTAAATACATTTTTTTACATGTACATTAGGAACGGTATTGTAGAAAATTTTGGCAGTTTTAAAACCTTGACTTTTCCAAACCACGGTATACCTCGAAAACAGTTTCGTCCTATGCCTAGTCATGATTTTTTTTTTGTTTTGAGAATGTCTCTGGCCTTATACAAATGATACGGTACTTGAATTTCTTTGCTGTTGTATTTGTTTTTGTAAATTGTATTTGTTTATATTGTCTATCTTGAAATGGAACATTCTTGAAATACCTCAGATTGCCTCTGTATGACTCTGATAATCAGATGTTGACAGTCGTGTGTGTGTGTACACGTCTGAACACAAGGTGACCGTCTGATGTTTTCAGATGCCTCTCGTTTTTGCCAGTGCTCTGTGATTGGTGGACAATGGGGCAAGGCCCTCTCCCAGCCTACTGACTAGATTTATAGCTCTGGACAGAAACACAAGTTTCCGTGCGAGTGTTGCTGTGGTGGTTTAAAGTGGATCTAGCCGCACGCATTACTCTATAGGGCTGTGAATACCAGGTGATCCATGATGCCTTGCTCAATCATGTGTTTCCACACAGGAGCGTTAGGCTGTATAATACGCAGACTTTGTTCCATTACCATCCCCCCAAATAAACAGACCCCAGTACACCAATGTTCAAGTTGACAGGCTGCTATTGATTCAATATAGGCTGCTTTTGTGTACAGTAGTGGTTGTCGTGCTTTGTTTACACCAGTAGTTCTTATCCAGGAGCAACAAGACCCATTGAAGGGTCTCATCAAACTTCTAAGTTGGTCCCAAAATGCCAAGAAACAAACATTTTCTGGACTTCTGATTTTCTGCTTTTCCTGTGTGGTACTTTACAATACTGCTTGGCTCACTTCTGTATAGTTTTGCTTGGCTCGGTTTATGCTTCCACTGCAGTTTAGTACCGCTTAAAGTGAAATTTTACCGCTTAAAAAAATACATAACAGAGAAATATCAGAGCATTTGTTGATGTTACAGCTTGCTTGGAACCTCACCCGAGGTAGTACTAAAAAGTACTAGCTATGAACACGGTGGAAAGGCACCTTATGTTTTACACATGTTGGTACCAACTTAATAATATGGCCAGTTTTGTCTTGTAGAAATACACATTTGACATTTGTTAATGAATTCATTAACAAAAACTATTTTAACTTTATGGTTTCTATGATGGGTTAAGATAAACAATAACCCAAAGATATTTGGCCTAAATATAAATGCCCTTATTCACATATCGCATATAAAACTGTGTGGAAAACACAAGTGCTGCATCTGAAATCCCATACTTCCATGCTATATAATATGTTAAAATAGATAACAGCTTTCAAGGTATACTGCAGTTTGGAAAAGTCAAGGTTAAAACCGCCAATATTTTCTGTTATACTGTTCCTATGATGTGTAAGATTTTATTATTTACCTTTTTTGTTAGTTTTTTTTTTTTTAGGACCGCATTTTATAACAAATGAAGACCGTTTGAGAAGTAGGAGTGCTCTGAATCAGGGTCAGGCCCAGTTCAGTTGGCCGGCCCTGGCCCGGTAGGATGAGGTATGCCAGAGCGCGGTTCACTTGTAGTGTGAGTGCAAAGCACGCCTGAGCCTGGAACTGAAGACAAGACGTGACTTTTAAGGGACTACTTGATATGGATTTATTAATCATTGTTACTGTTCAATGAATGCAAATTGTCAAAGTTTATTAAAGACACAAACTAAAGGTCTAAAATGATATAATTAAAGAAATCTCCACTGTGCTGAGCGAGAGAACTTCTGTTCTGTTAAACTGAACAAAGCATTATCTGACGCAAGCATGCTCCGGCTCGGATGCAATTTGAATGCAGGCCATTGGGGGAGAAGGGAGGGGGGCAAGCGTGCTTCGGCACGGTTTAAGGCAACTGTACCTAGTAAAAGTATGCCCTATGTTAATTTTAATTTGGCAAGTTTTTTTTTTATAAAAGCTAATTTATTTAATTATAAAGTAACCCATATTGAAGGATATCCTAGACAATTTTCAAATGCTATTGCAAATAGGATTTGCAATTACATTTTCAAAATGTGAATGCATAAATTGTGACAATCCAAATGAAAATCCTGCATTACCGTTTGCATTTTCGCGAATGTGCAGTGATTGCCACTTTTTAAATGAAAAAGCAAAGTCCATTTGCAAATGCATTTCTTGCGTCTTACGAGCTATGAGCCTAACAAATGTAAATAGCAATATTAATAGCTTCATTTGCTTTGCATCTTTTTTGCAACCCACCAAAACTCAAAAGAAATTGCAAATCCTTTTGCAATTGAATTTCTTATGTCTACACTCAAAATTGGCAATTAAACAGGGGTGGGACTACTTTATTGGGTGTGTTTGTATTCGGAAGTGACGTCACACACAGTCGTCAAAAACGGAACTGCAAATGGTAATGTGGGATATGCAATTGCATTTGGATTGTCACAGTTTATGCATCCACATATTGAAAATGCAATTGCAGATCCTATTTGCAATTTTTTAAAGTAGTGTGTTACTTTACTGATTCCTTAGAAAAGTAATATCATTATTCGACTCCCGTTACTTATATACTTTACCCCATTACAGACAGTGCAATTATTGTTTTTTTCATCACACGACATCAAGATCACGTCAAGATGTTATTGAACGGCTGAAAAGTTTTGTGTGTCATC
Organism: Danio aesculapii; assembly: GCF_903798145.1. Taxonomy (NCBI): domain Eukaryota; kingdom Metazoa; phylum Chordata; class Actinopteri; order Cypriniformes; family Danionidae; genus Danio; species Danio aesculapii. The sequence continues at coordinate 40,759,241 of NC_079449.1, forward strand.
AAGCTGCAAACAGCAGAGGTGTTTGGTGACAGTAGGCAGTGACGGGCCTGAAGCAGATAGAAGCATCACTGACCACCGCAGCTGCTGGTCTTCACGTGACCCTCGCTGTGTGCTATTTGTGGCTTTCAATGAATTTACTGCCACAAAAGCATTCGACTCGTGCTACAGGAGCACGTTGGGTTAGACCGCCTCCCCTTGCTTGTATTTATTATGGGCTGAGTGAGAAAAGACGTCTTCAGAGGTTTCGCTTTACAAATCCTAATTGTATTTGAGACATGGAGGAGGCGCTGAACTGAAGCCAGGGCTTAATGAAGAGACAACCAAAGGGCTTTTCAAGCTCAAATTTATTTATTTTTTTGACTTGGTAAGAATTTATTCTAAATTTCAAAGCCTTGTGAATTTTATGTCTTGCTGTTTGTTTTGTCAGAGTTTCCCTTGGAACCCATCATTGGTTTTGCTCACTGAATGATGCAGTGGCACTGATTTATTTGAGATGCTTCTGGGTTTTGGTGGCCTTCAGGGAGACTCAGAATCTGGGTATTTCAGATCAAATTATCTACTGATGGCTTTCTGCAATTAAACATAAGTGGAATATTTTTAGCATTGGTGTTTTAGCTGTGATGTGTTACCAGTGGATGAGACTAATGCAGTATATCTTGACTAGAGCATGTCTGTCACAGTTTTTCCTGTTATATACAAAGGTGGAAAAATAAGCAGTTGTGTTTGAGGCTAGGGCTCTGTAAAATGAATTGATTTGTTTTTTCAAATTCCTTTATTCCTGACTGTCAAATTACGTTTTATTTCCTATTAAACTCATTGGTAAACAATTAATGTAATAACTATTTTAAGTAGGGCTGCTCGATTATGGGAAAAATCATAATCACGATTATTTTGGTCATAATTGTAATCATGATTATTCAAAATGATTATCAGTTGAACTCAAAATTATTTGCCCTCCTGTAAATTTTTTTTACATATATAAATATATATAAATATTTCCCAAATTATGTTTAACAGAGGAATTTTTCACAGTATTTCCTAATATTTTGAGTCCTATTTTAAGGTTAATATTATTAGCCCCTTTAAGCAATATATATTTTTGATTGTCTGCAGAAGAAACTACTGTTATGCAATGACTTGCCTAATTACCCTATTTAAGCCTTTGAATGTCACTTTAAGCTGAATACTAGTATCTTGAAAAATATATAGTAAAATATGACGTTTCAGCATCGATGTCGCAATGTGCACATGCTCAATAGTCACATCACAAAGATATGCAATGTCCAGTCCAAATTTTAGTTGACCAGGAGCTACAGAATCATATTTACTATCATATCACTGTATTTATTTGTACTTTTATATGATTTATGCAACAAAAAAAAATTCTTACTTAGAATTTTTATCTTGTTTCTAATCCAAATATCTACTTACCCCTCTGACAGATAATTTCCTCAAAACAAGCAAAATCTCTCAATTTTCACTGAATTCCTATGATGGTGAAAACTAAACAGTATTTTTACTTGCTCTAAGATTTTGTTTTTGATATTTGGACTAGAAAAAAGACAAAAAGTAAGAGAAGCATTTTTTTTGCATTGATTGTTCAATTTCTTTACCCAAATACTGCTAGACTCCCAAGAAAACCTTTAAATAGAGCTATTCAAACCATCTTCTGAAACTGTGTTTATATCGTAATATTTATCGCAGAAATATAAAATATCGCAATATTAGATTTTTCTAATATCGAGCCCCTTGTGTTGTAAAATGATACCTTGCTTTTATTTTGAGGTGGTGAAGATGCTTCAGTTTTAGTTTAATGATATGATGAAATGTAAAATGCTAATGGAGTGAACAGTCAGAGCATATCTTCAAATAATAGAGACTTTAAATAATAGAGACTTCTATAAAGTAAAAGAATGTGTTTAAGAAAACAAAAAAAAATCATTTATTCATAGACGTGAAATTCTTTTTTTTTAAATATATATTTTTTGCAGTTCATTTACAGTTCACCATGAACTGTGGTTTATTAGTCTAACTCTATTCTACTTCCCAATATGATAAGAGGTACCGCTGTCAGATATATATATATATATATATATATATATATATATATATATATATATATATATATATATATATATATATATATAAACATTCTGAGGATTTCTTTAATTTAGTTTTAGTTCTGTTTTTTGTTAAGATGTAGCTGTGATTTCTAATTACTGTTTAGCAAATTCTCTCCCTCTCTCTCAATTATTTTTTTTATTAAGTTGTTTTTTTAACAGTAATTAAAGTCAAACTTGCATTTTAGCAGGCCTATAACTAATGTGGATAATGGTAACCATATTGAATATAGATAAATAATTCTATACGTGTTACTGTGATTCAAATATCCTGTTAATAGAGTTGGAGAAACTAGAAAAGGAAATGAGCACACATGTTCTGTTTATTGACATATGGAGTATTTATGGCATGCGTCTTATTCTCTCTAAATTTGCTCAGTGACGTTAGCTCCACACTTGTGTGTTTATAAATGGGTCC
>NC_079449.1:40766778-40787450 GCF_903798145.1 Danio aesculapii
CATGAAGTAAGTGTGTATGTTGTGGGTGATGTGCAGGTCTGCTGGCGTTTGGGGTGAAGGAGTCCGCTATGGTCAATAAGGTGTTTACCTGTGTAAACGTGCTGGTGCTGATGTTTGTGGTGGTGTCAGGACTGATCAAAGGAACCCTCCAAAACTGGAACCTGAATCCAGAGGACATCCTCAACCACACTGCTTCTGAAAAGTAATTACTTATCTAATTGCATCATTTTCTTTTGATGCAGTTATGCAAACACAAAAACATCCTTATTTTGATTCAGATCATTGATTATTGATCAAAATCAAAAGAAAAGAACAGTAAATTGTTGTGAATACGTTTTCATTTTAATTATGTCCACCTGTCCGACTTGATGACCATTCAATTGTTTATGCCCTGGAATGTAAACATTAGGGTAAATTTGTTGTCTTTGACTTTCTCTTTGTGTTGCATCTTAAAGTAAAAACATCTTATTCCTGCTCTCTGTGTTTTTAATATTAATAAAATAACAAAAGATAATCACTCTTGACTGATAGCTATATCTAGGCCCACACAGAATCCACAGATTTCAGCAGATTTTTAGCCCATCATTGAGTCATTGAGTTTTTATATATTATTTTTTTTATATTGTTTTTAGTTATGAAACTCCCAAAATCACACTGGCTAAATACACAGATTTTTAACAAAATTCTCTGTAGAAGTAGCAAAAAATAATTGCAGATTCTGTCTGGCCCTAGCTATAGCTCAGTATTGGTTAATCTTTATTTTATTTATACCGTGAAGATTATATACCGTATGCAGTTTAATTTGATTATACTTTTCAGTTTATGTAACTAAAAACTACAGTTAGGTACTGGAGAAAAGTTTCTTTGTACATTTACAAGTTTTTTTTTACTTAATTATTAATTAGACCTTAAATTTTTACTTAATAACTACTAATTAAATAGGTCTGAATGATTTTCTTGAAGGCTATTAAAATGTATAAGAAACTAAGACTCTTGGTAATACTTGATTTCCAGTTGTTTATGCAATTAGATTTCTCTTATTTTTTTCACTGTACAATTATGGTCATCACAAATTATTGCAATTTAAATAATAACAACAAATAATAAAAAAAAAAACAGATTGATGATGACATCTGAATGCAACATGTATAAATATTTTTTGGTAATTTAAATACATTTGTAAAAATTGTAAATTAAATTGATCAATTTACCACTAGTTTACCAAACTTGGAAACAAAATAAAAATAAATGTTAGAAACCTACAAATGACAACCATAATTATTTAACAAAAATTATATAAACCTTAAAATAAATGTAAAATAAAATGTGTGTATACAGCGGGGAAAATAAGTATTAAGCACATCATGTTTTTTCCTGGGAGTAATATTTAGAAAGAAGCTGTTGACGTTGAATTGAACCAGATTTTGATAAAAACCCAAACAATACAAACATAAAAAAGGAAAAAAATTAAGAAAAATTATTTACGTGTAATAACAATGGAATGACACAAGGAGAAAGTACTAAACTACTGAGACGTATTTAACACGTTATATAGAAGTCTTTTTGATGCTGGTAGCTTAAAGACGCCTCTCAAATGGAGAACGAAGTCACATTAATTGCTCAGGTGTGAATCTTGATGGCTCTGTTTGTCTCATCTATCAAATCTGATTTTTATTTTGTATTCTCTGTTGGATTTAAGTCAGGTGATTGGCTGGGCCATTCTACAGCTTGCTTTTCTTTCTCTGAAACCATTTGAGTTTCTTTAACTGTGTTTTGGATCATTGTCTTGCTGAAATGTCCACCCTGGTTTCTTCTTCATCCTCCTGCTAATGTAGATGTTGGTCTGAAGCAGCTAATATTAATTTACATTGAGGAAGGGCAGAGGGTTGCTGAATAACTACAAAGTTACTAACATCCGGGGAACGTTTCAAGTCAACGGCACCTTTAGAAATATGTTTTCTGAGAAAAATGGTGACGTGTTCAATACTTATTTTGCCCAATTTATGTATTATTTTATTTGTTTATTGATAGTTTTTTTTTTCATTTGCAATTTATTTGAGGGTTTATATAATTGTTAGTTCTATATAAATTTGAAAATTAGCATCTTATTCAAATAATTAATTTTCTTTTTGTATTGCTATAGTTATGAAAATTGATGATCTTAAACGTATCATTGAAAAAAGTTGTATGCTCCTGAACATGGTCTTTCTTTCCTTTGTCTGAGGAAGATGCCACAGCTTAGTACTTGTTTGTGTTTTCAGTGTGTCTGTGCCACTGCCAACTGAAGAGAGTCTGGGTTTTGGCGGATTCATGCCGTTCGGCTTCTCTGGAGTTCTGTCTGGTGCTGCCACCTGTTTCTATGCTTTTGTCGGGTTTGACTGTATTGCCACTACAGGTGAGGTTTTTCGTTTTGTTGACCACAAAAATATCTCTGAATTTCTTCGGTTGAACACAAAAGAAGATATTTTAAACAAAGCTGAAAACCTGTACCCGTTGACTTCTATAGTATTTGTTTTTCCTACTATGAAAGTCAATGGTTACAGGTTTTCAGTTTTCTTCAAATTTTCTTCTTTAACAGCACAAAGAAACTTTTAAAGGTTTAAAACCACTTGAGGGTGAGTAAATATAGAATAATGTTTGTATGTGTAGTTGAAAACACCCCTTTAAGTATGCTTAAATGTGCTGAAAAATCATATTTTTTGTGGGTGAAATTAGATTTAATTTTCTTAATTTTGCTGTTTCTCTGTATGTCAGGCGAGGAGGTGAAGAATCCCCAGAGGGCGATACCCATTGGCATTGTAGCCTCTCTCCTCATCTGTTTCGTCGCTTATTTTGGTGTATCGGCCGCACTGACGATGATGATGCCGTACTACATGCTGGACAAAAACAGTCCCCTGCCTGTGGCCTTCAAATATGTGGGCTGGGAAGGAGCAACGTACGCTGTAGCCGTTGGCTCTCTTTGTGCTCTGTCTACCAGGTATCTAACAGTATTTCTTTATATGTGTGTATTGTTCATTTTAAAGCTGCAGTGTGACATTTCTGTGCAATTTGAAAGTTACAAGCATTTTGCAGAATCCAGTGGCAGAAATGTTGATAAGCATTTTTTTTTTTTTGCTCTGTGATTTGACCCCTTCAATCGGATAGTTCACCCAAAATGAACATTTACCTTTACTTACCTCCACCAAAACAAGAAAGAAAGAATTGATTGATTGATTTCTATTTTATTTTTTGTCTTGATTCTTGGTGTTTCCTGAAATAAAAAGTAAATGGCTGCTGGCAACAGTAAAATAATATACATATACAGGTAAAACAAAAAGATTACTTGTCTCCTGATGAAACATTCATGTGAAACTATTGGCCTGTGCAATTCATTTTGTATTATGTGTGGGTGAGAATTTAACCGAAAATTTTCATTTTTGAGGGAACTATCTTTTTAGTAACTGAATCTCAAGGCAGAATTTAGTAATTAAATGACTGCTTAAGTTGAACTTACTGTTTGTTCTAATGTAATTTGTTTAATTTTAATATGATTTACATAGTGTTTTATCGGTCATGACACTCCTCCCACTAAGTCCCACATAGAAAAACTTTTATGCATGCATGCATCAGATGGTATTTTGGGTGACCAGTTTTTTCAGGGCACAACCATATTATGTTGTGTGTGTGTGTATGTATATATGTGTATGTATGTATGTATGTATGTATGTATGTATGTATGTATGTATACAAATGTATGTATATATGTGTGTGTGTGTGTATGTATAATAATTTTTTTTAATCCAACTTATTTTTAAAATGTAATTTATTATAATTGTAATTTAAAAAATCTTTTCAGCATCATTACTCACATTTTTTTTATCACATGATCCTTCAGAAATCATTTTAAAATGCTAATCTGCTGCTTAAGAAATGCTTATCATTATCAGTGTTTTTTATTTCTTTTAAAAAATTGCTTATTTACACTTTACGAAACTAAGTTTCAAAGAAATGCATTTAATCTAAATATAATTCTGGTAAACTTTTGATCATTGTTAGCTTAATTTAAATTCAAATTAATAAATCAGACTTTAAATTGCAAAGTATACATGTGGTATCTCAAAAAGAAAATGTGGTTTGATGTTTTATGACTCTTTAAACCCTGTGTTTTTCCCCTACTAAAGCTAATTGGCTTCAGTAAATATTAAATGCACAGCTAACAGCATTGCATGGCATAGATCTTTCTTTTTGTTTTTCTCCCCTTATCTAGTCTGTTGGGCTCAATGTTCCCAATGCCGCGTGTAATATGGGCCATGGCTGAAGATGGGCTGCTCTTCAAGTTCTTGGCCAACATAAGTGAAAAATCCAAAACGCCCATAATGGCCACTGTAACCTCCGGCATAGTGGCAGGTGAGGCTCATTCAGACTAACACACTTCTTCACAGAGATGTGGCATCAACCTCTCAAACTGCACCATGACTAAATACCAATCCACTAAACTCCTGCAAACTAAACCAAACTTTAGACTTTATTTAAGTCTTTCCATTCAGAGAATTGCAGCTAAAGTATGCAAAGCAACATAGACTTCCTTTTTATGGTTTTAAAATTGCAAATGCGATCCGCCTTTTTCCTACACCCCATGATGCTCTGGGTGAATAATATGAATAACTTTTTTAATTTTAGGGTGCCATTTAATAAAAATCCAGATATACCTACCTCCCTTAACTGTTTATCTTTTGTTAGTTTAACGTGTATATTGAGGAATTTGCCAGGTATGTTAATAATGGTGACAGGATGTCCATAAACTTAAAGTAAAATTACCAAGCATAACATTGTTTTCATAACAGATAAAAGTAAAACAAACTCAAGTGTACCTCACGCTCATGGATATTGTTTGCTTGTAGTGTAAAGATATTATTTGAAGTTATTTCAGTACTTTTGAATGAAAGTTAGTAGCAGTAGTGACGTGCAGGAAAAAGGTGGATCAATTTCAAATTACGTTTCTATCCATGAAGCTGAATTGTAGTCTTCATCTGGCAAGACTTGATCTGCGATTGTCTGAAGCGGGCTCTGCATTGGCATTGAGATGTAGATCATGTCTCAACTGATGCTCCTTTTCCTGATTGTATAGTCTTCTGGGCTCCATGTTCCCTCTGCCACGCATTATCTTTGCCATGGCAAATGACGGTCTGATCTTCAGCTTCTTGTCTCGTGTCAGTGAGAGGAAAACACCCATCATTGCCACCACTGTGGCCGGACTGCTGTCCGGTAAGAGTAGAGTAGACCAGGATTAACCGAGAGAGCTATTAACAGAATAAATGTAATAGTTGCTATGATAAAATAGAGTAAAGAACAAACCCTGGTGGAGAAAATACTTAAATGCCACTTGTGTAGAAGTATCTTCAAAAGTTGTACTTAAGTATCTATTTTATATAGATTTTGAGAATGCTCCATGTAACCTCATTGTGGTTTATTATTAATACTTAAGGTGAATTGTCGACTGTTGACATGCAAAATCACTTTTTTATTTATTTTTTTTGTCAACACCGGAGCTGGTCAAAATGGTAAAATATAAGTTGAACACCTTGGTTTGTCAATATTTAAGGTGTGGTTTCAGGTACTTAAACTTTTGCTTTACATATACACAATTATTGCTTATTGCTAATATGAATCATGTTTCTCAGTTGCTACTTATTTTTTGGGTTTTTTTCAGCATTGGACCAGCCAAAATACTAAGAAATATGTGCAATGTGAAATGTCATTATTCACTCAGCTTCTGTGTGCCTTGTTTAGTGTTGTCTGTTTTCAGTTTGCCACAAGAATATTTTTTTAGAATTAAGTATTAGCACGATCATTACTAATTATATCATGGTTTCCACAAACTGGTATCAACCACCAACATGCAACCACTGTCTAGCTTCCCTCACCATAAAACTTATTTACTTTGAATTTGACTTCAGAGCTATTTAACAATATGTCTATACTGAGAGCACTTTGGTGGATGTTATTAAATATGTATTCCCGGGATAAATTTTTCAAAAGCAGCCACATATCGAATTGAAAAACCATATATATTGTTTTTAATGTAAAACCATCCATCCAGTTTTAAATTATGAAGTTATGTGATATGTTTTATCTATATTATTCTACAGAACCACTTTCCCACATTTATTTGTATTATTATTTTTTCAGGCACAATAAAAATGAAGTCTCTTTATTTCAAATGCATACCAATACCAGTCAGACTATTGTATAGAGAAAATGAAAAAGGATTCATTTGCAACTTTAAAGAATTAATATTGAACAAGCCATGAATAAATAAATAAACAAACAATTAACAAATAAAAGATTTTGCCCAGTCCTATTCACTAGCTACCACAAGTAATAAATGTGCTCAGTCATTTTAGTGAATAACTCTGCTCCTCCTCTGACAGCGGTCATGGCTTTCCTGTTTGATCTGAAGGATCTGGTTGATCTGATGTCGATTGGCACTCTGCTGGCTTACACTCTGGTTGCAGCCTGTGTCTTAGTCCTGAGGTACGTCTTCACTTTTTCCCTGTAAACATTTCAAGAAGATGGGTTTGATGTGCGTGCAGGCAGCCATTGCTATTTTTAGTTTCTCACTCCATTTTTACCATAATTTTTAACCAGACTGAATTAATGTTACAGTACACTAAAGTATTTAAAAAAAAACGCTGGTTATGTTTGCTGTTATTACTTTTTCAATTGTTGTTATTAAATTGAATATCTTATATTTTCTGTTTTGTGTTTATTTAACATTTATGTAATTTCATTTTTGTGTAAATAGATTTATTCTTTAGTTTATGTAGTTTTAGTTATCTTAGTTTGAAATAAACCACAAAACCAGCCTTATGTTGCACAGTTATATTTTTGTGGCAATAGCCAAAATCCATTGTATGGATCAAAATTATTGATTTTGATGCCAAAAATCATTAGAATATTAAGTAAAAACCTGAAAATTAAGGTAAATACAAGTTATTCTGCTATTAATATGTACTGTGTATATATAATAATTATTATAATTATTTTTTTTAGGTCTGTGGCTGTGTGAGGGTTTTAAAAGCATTCAGGAATAAGAAATTATGCTGTTTGTACCTTTGACAAATTAACAACAATTCATTTTATTGAATTTTTTTTTTTTATTTTTTATGAGAAGACTATGCAGTATTATTTTACATTTGATTATTCAATTACTGTCTACCTGAAAACAGTTCGACTCCTAAGAAAACAATAAATTGCTTTCTTAAAGAAAAAGATGCAAATTAATATATTTATTTATTTATTTATTTAATTTATTTATGTTTCTAGATTTTATTATATTTTATGCACTCCCCCACAGAAAATGACCAATTCTTTCCAAATAGTTATTTAACTCATCTAAGTGAAATTGCATTCATATCGCAATATATATTGCAGAATAAAAAATATTGCAACGTTATATTTTTCCATTATATATTATATAATGTTATATTCATTCTCTTTTCGGCTTTATTAATCTGGGGTCGCCACAGCGGAAAGAAACACCAACTTATCCAGCACACACACACACACACACTCACACATACGCACTCATGCACTATTGTCAATTTTTTAGCATACCCGATTTACCTGTACCACGTGTCTTTGGACTGTGGGGGAAACTGGAGCACCCGGAGGAAACCCACACGAACATTGGAAGAACATGCAAACTCCACACAAAAATGCCAACTGAGCCAGCCGTGGCTTGAACCAGTGAATATATATATATATATATATATATATATATATATATATATATATATATATTAGGGCTATAAATTAGGGCTGTCAATTGAATAATAAATAAACTTATTATTCACACTTTTTTTTGTAATTAATCATGATTAATCGCGAAAAGCCATATTTATTACAGAAATAAAAGCACAGGCATGTAAGTGCCATTTGAATTTCAAGTGCATATGTGTATATAGTGTATAAATAATAATTTTTATTAGTAGTATGCATTGTTAAGAACTAACTTTAGCTAACTTTTTTTCTCAGTATATCAATTTTTTTTTAAACCTCAGTTTGCAGATTTTCAAACTGAAAAGTTGCAGAATAGTTGTGTCTCAGCCAAATATTGTTCTATCTAAACAAAGTACATATTTATTAAGCTTTCAGGTGTTGTATAGATAAAAATATATATATATTTAATATACACTTTTTAGATTGGTTGTGTAGTCCTGGGCCAGAAATAGTGATACCTAGTCAATGAAATAGGAATGATACCTAAGCAGCCAGTTTAATTAATGATATTTTATTAATTAATTTTTGTATTATTTTAGTGGCTTTAATTTTAGTCGCAGATAACCCTGATGTGCAAGTTAAGCTGTAGACTCTTCTACTTCTCAGGTACCAGCCAGAGCAGCCCAGTGTGAATGTACAGTATCAGAGAGCCAGCTGTCAGGAGGAAACAGAGGCCGAGTCTATCAATGAGAGCAGCGCTGGCTTCCTGCCTGGATCTCCTGATCTCTTTAGCATCCGCAACCTGCTGTCCCCCCAAAACGAGGAGCCTTCTCGCCTCTCTGGCCTCACAGTCAACATCTGCACCAGCATATTAGGTCAGACACACACACCCCCAGTCAACGTGTTAATTAATAAGATGAAGTTTGAGACTCATTTCCTTCCTCTTTTTGCAGGCGTTTTGGTGTGTGTGTTCTGTGTGGTTGCAGTTCAGGGAGGATTTCAGATCTGGACTCTTGCAGTTCTTGTCTCTCTGGCTGTAGTTTGCTTGATCATCACCTTGTTAATATGGCGTCAGCCTGAGAGCAAGACAAAACTCTCTTTCAAGGTAAATTATGAATATGCATGCATGCACAGAGCTTTCTACTGTCCTCTTGCAGTGGTTTGTAATGTCAGGTCGTTGTGTTTTCCCAGGTTCCTCTTCTGCCGTTTCTCCCCGTTCTCAGCATGTTCATTAATGTGTACCTGATGATGCAGCTGGACAAAGGCACCTGGATGCGTTTTGCTATTTGGATGGTTAAAGGTAAGCTAGTTAGTGCTTAGAAATAACTGTACTTTGAACTTGAAGGGAAAAAAATCTAAATTGATACAATTTGGGGACTTCAGACATTAATAAGTAACTATTTTATTTTACGCAACAAATACATGTAATATTCAGTGATAATATAAAAACTGATAAGATAATATTCACAGATTGGTATATAGTCAGTCAAATGAACTTAAAGATTAAAAACAAAAAATGTACTACAAAACCTAATTAAAACAATTTTAGTATCAGGTTTGCTTAAGTTGCACACTAGTTTGATCATGTATAAATATCATTATAACTATGTTGCATATATATTATTATAGCTATAGGCCTACATCATGCTGCCAATCAAAAACACAATTACATGATTTCACAGTCAATTGTCCTCTGTTTGCATCTTAAAAGACATGAATGCCACTTCACATAGAGTGTGAGAAGCAAAAAGTTCTTTATGATCTATATGATATGCAAAATAAAGTTGCCAATTAAGGAAACAGTATGGAAGGAAGTTGCCTTGAGCATTGGTGCAGATGAAAAGTAAAAATAAAAAGTGCATTTATGTAAACAGATAGACAGAGATAGATTGACCTGTGCAGCAGCTGCCGATCAGCTGCAGGCTGCTTCTACTCTCCCTATGTGCTGCGCACTCACTGCTTCAGCACTGCTTGCGTGTGCATGTGAAAGACCCCAGGGTTCTCTGCATCCATTGTGGTCTGCATCATTTCCACATTCAAGTAATGATCTTTATATCACGGATGGAGAGGATTTGAGATGCAGAGGATCTGAACAGAGCGAATAGACACACTGCAGACACGCTGGCTCAGACAACATGTGCAGGTCGCGTTTTTTGGTGGTGATAGTCTTTCGGCTGACCAAATATTCGGTGCATCCCTAAAAAAATTATAGGGTTTTTTTCTGTTATGCCAGAAATTATTAGGATATTTTAAGAGAGCAGGTTTCATGATGGTATTTTGTAAATTTCCTACTCTAAATAAATCAACTTAATTTTCAATTAGTGATAGGCATGGCTAAAAACTTAATTTGCAAATTTTGCCACATGTGTTTGGTGTGTGTAGGGGTTTTTAGTAGCCGCTGTGTCAGCCATCTGTTCACAGCTCATCAGAACGCGAAATGCAGGATATATAGATTGTAAATTTAGCACGACAATTAAACATCGAATGAAGGTCTCTATTGCACCTTTAAGTGCGTGTTTCCACTTGGTATGTTTTTTCAATTTAAACTGAGCTCTGATGTGATTACTATGATACTGTGGTTTATTTGAATAAGTAATACTAGCTATGTTTCCAGCTATCCATTTTTATGAACATTTTTGAAATGCAAATAAAATGATTTATGTAAATGGCAAGATGTCCATAAATTTTGGAAATGCGCATAATTTTATGTAGGACAAACTTTTTATTATTCGATAAGAAAAGATGTGCTTTTACTGAACAAATTCTAGTATGCGCATTAATAAAGTCATGTGATTTTGTTTAAGAGATCATATGATGATAAAAGTTTGTGTGAATGGACAATCCAGCAGGCTGATCACATTGTAAAACATCTAAAATATTGTTTTGGTCATTTCATTATTACTACACTAACCATTTCATTATTAGTGTTATTAAATTATTAATTCCCTCCAGAATAGTCAACAGCATCTGTGCTCCGCATCTCACACCTTCAAACGCCACTGTCCGTTCATTGTGTGTCTGCATTCTCTTTTGAGGCGCAATTAATTTATTTAAATAAAGAAAAGATTCTTGCAGCTTCTCCTGCTGCAGTAAATTCCATTTTTACTTTTGATATTTTGCGCCAGTAAATCAGGAAGTGACGATTTTGTTCTCTTTAACTCAGTAGTAAGAAACGCTGCTTTATTCGCACATCTTTTATATGATTTTTCAGTTTTGCATGTAAATTTAATTCACATCTTTGAATGGAAATATAGCTTCTGACAGCTAAACTTTGATGTGCACTAAATAAAGGGACCAAGACTGCTTAAACAAGTCTCAGCTTGCGTTTTCTTGATTGAAATGCAAAGACAAAATAGACCAAACAGTATTATTTATTTATTTTTAATAGCATTATGGCATAAATGCTTAACATATCTTCAGTATGGGCGAAAGAAGTCATTTTTGGTCAGACAATTTGTGACCCCTTCAAACATTTTTGTTGGGCGATATATTCATTTTTATTTATAATTTTTTTATGGAACGAATTTCCTTTTGATATAATGTGTATCTTAATTTTAATGCATTTTTTTTGGTCAATTATTTAAATTATGAAATTAAACAAGAATATATGAGTGCATATCTTAAAATAGAAGTAGACAACAGCCTTGAATGACTAATAACGTGAAAGACCATAAACAATGCGATTATTAGTCTGACAACAAATCCAAGGTCATTTCCTGTTTTAAAGTGTTTGTTTCTGTTTAGGATTTATTATTTATTTTGGCTACGGGATCTGGCACAGCACAGAAGCAGCATTAGCACGGAGCGAGACCGAAGACATCAACGCCTTCAAACCCACAACAAAAGATGAAGCAGCTACACCTGAAAAAGAGGCGTTTTTGGGCAACTGTATTAATGACCGAGCAGAGGAGAACAGTGACCCTTGAGAAAACACTGTTCCATTATGGGCTCCATGTACCAGTGTACGACAAACACAAAGCTGCTACTGACATTCATGATGCTTCTGTTGGATTCTATGTGTTACTGTAGATCCAAAGATTCTTTTAAGGCAGCATTACAACATGTGACGATTTTATATTTGCCTGTTATTTAGGTAAAGCGTGAAGGACAGCATTATAAATGTGTACATACGATTGTACACTGCACTATTAGAGCAATCAGTTCTTCCTTTTTGTCTAATTGGTTATTTCGATATATTTATTTTTGTAGCATGTTTTCATCGTGCTTTTTTTTTTAAAGGGGTTCTGAGCAAAACGCATGCAACTCACATTGTTACCCATAATTCTTCAGTGTGTGTTTTGTATATGAATGCAAAATACAAATTTACTTTGCTACTATTTTGTTTCTTGATAGCTTGTTTTAAAACAATAACAATTACACAGCTAATTTTAAATGCATTGATCTTTATAACAAAGTTCACCTTTATCTAACTTATGCCCCAAAGTATGCTTCACTTTTTATCCGTCCTCTGAGAGACTGAACTGTATGCACAACATTATGCCTTATTACATAAATAGCTCATAGATGTGCTACTTTTCTCTCAAGCTGTCAAGTACAACATACTACTGAACTGAGCAAAACGACCTTGTTGATTCAAGATTGAGTAAATGTAATAATTAAAAACCATAAATCTAAAATTAAGGGTACATGCATAGTATGAAGTATACTTTGGGACTCAGACTAGTATGCTAAATTCTTTGTATGAGAGTTTTTTTTTGGTGCTTTTCGCAGCTTTGCAGGAAAGCCAGAGAGGTTTTTTTTAAATGTTCAGTCAGTGCCTTTTTCCCAACTTAATGGATTGAAAGAGACAGTGTCTTCTCACACTGACAAAAGATTTTTAGTGCTGATACCATACATTTATCAGTCTGATGCTAAATTTCAGACTTCTTTAACCCTTGTGTGCTGTTGTGAATGTTTTTGCCCCAACTTTCTCTGTTTCAGCAAATGGAATCATTTTTGGTCACAGATTTTATTTTGATACATATTTTGGAAAAAAAAACACTCACATTTACTACCCTTTCGTTATGTTAGTGGCTGTTTTTGCCCCATTGATTTTCATTAGAATTATATTTTTGGATTGCAAAGCCATGACACCATATTACTATTATTTATTTTTGATTGCTGGTGTTTTTTCCTGTTGGGAAGAGGTCAAATTTGTAGTTTTTCCTGTTGATCATCAGTGGCAGTGCAAAAAAGCTTAATTTGCGGCTTTTATGTGGAGTATATTGTGTAAGAGTGTGAGAGAAACTATTGCGCAATTATCTTGATGTGTCTAAGAAAATAAGAATCCTCAGCTCTTTGTAACATAGCAAGTGTATTTATGCATGCACATTATAATCTGCTGTTATACTACATAAAACTCCATATAAAAGCCAGAAACTTATTTGCACAGGCCCATCTAATGGGTTAATGGTGCCAACTGATGACCAACAGTAGAAATGACACATTTTACCTCTTCCCAACAGAAAAAGCACCAACAATCAAGAATGCATGATTATATGCTGTCATGGCTTTGCAATCAAAAAAATGTCATTATAATGTCAATGAGGCAAAAACAGCCACTAACATAACAAAAGGATAGTCAAAACAATACACAAGGGGTAAAATATTTGTAATGGGGGGGGGGGGGGGGGGGGGTACTATTGACAATTAAGGCTTGGATATGGAAAAAGAGGTTTTCATGAGGAATGCATAGCTTGTTTGTTCCATTTCCTTTTCTATTAAGCTGTTGTGTGCTTGTTGATTCCCTGTTTGCGGTTTTACACTTGCATCTGGTGTCTGGCTTTTTATTTTTTTTTTTTGTACAGCATTTTTTGACCTGTCTATTATACTTTATTGTCTATGCCTTTGTCTGTTAGTTCAGTGTTTCCCAACCCTGTTCCTGAAGGCACACCAACAGTACACATTTTCAACCTCTCCCTAATCAAACACACCTGAATCAACTCATCAGAAGATTAGAAGAGACTCCAAAACCTGAAGTTAATGGGTCAGATAAGGGAGACATTTAAAATACGTACTGTTGGTGTGCCTCCAGGAACAGGGTTGGGAAACACTGTGTTAGTTTGTTCAAAACCAAAAACAAGCCAAAGATTGTGATTTGTGTTTTTATTATGAATTGCTACATTATCCTGTTGACATTTAGCATTAAAACCATAACAGATCTATTTAGAAAACTGATTTTACAAAAAAAACATGTTCAGCAGTTTAAGTCATTGTCAAAAATTTGGCTGTTCATGTTGTTAAAAGGGAGCTGTAAATGTACTGTTAATATTTGCAGTTTTTCCTGCAATAAATTATTTTTTTGTTTGTAAAGATTTTTAAAAATTGTTTCTTTTTATTTTAGTAATGAACAAAACCCTTCACAGTGATGGGATGTGGCTGGAAGGGCATCCACTGTGTAAAACACATGCTGAATAAGTTGGTAGTTCATTCCACTGTGGCGACCCCAGATTAATAAAGGGACTAAGCCAAAAGGAATATGAATGAATAAATGAACAAAAACAATCAGTTTTTATTAATGTCTGCTTATTTAAAACTCTCCCATGGTTTGGCTTTACATTAAAATATATATATACATTTAAAAATAGATAAACAAGACTTTTTCCATTACCTTCAATTTAGAGACTACTTCAATAACAACATAAGAGATCTAGAAGACATAAACAACAGTAGTGCAGGGATTTATAGATGCTTACAAAAAGAAGGATAATAAAAAAATAGTATCAAGAATTTATTCCTGTCTGATATTAACAAAGAAATACTCAACATTGGATATAAAACAGAAATGGGAAAGGGAAGCCAATATAATTATAACAAATGAGGAATGGTTAACTTTTTGGGAAATACAGATGATTACAAATAAATCAGATTCATGGAGGGAATTTATTTGGAAAAATGTAATCCGGTTCTTTATAACACCTAAAATAAAATACTTTCAAATTAGAGATAAAAAAAAAATGGTGAAAGCTGGAAAAAATGTGGAAATGTATTGGCTGATCATTTCCACATATTTGGGGATTGTAATATTATACAGACCTATTGGCAAGATTTAAATAAAGAGATAAATGCAATGGATTGAATCTGGAATGTAAATTTAAAATTATGTACATGGGAATTTACTCTTAAGAAATACCAAAAAATGATGCATATCTTCTTAACACAGTACTAATAACAAGCAAAAAGGCAATTACAAAGAAATGGCTCGAGGAAGATCCTTCATCTGTAGGTGAATGATATATTGTTAAAGAGGTGTATGACATGGACGTACTGACATTTTCCTTAAGACAACAAGCCTATAAAATTTCTGCATACTGGGATAAATGGTTGAGAAGAAATGTATTGTTTTAAGTTTATTGTGGTGCTTTTATTTTATATATATTTGGAGCCTCTCGATCTTTGCTATGTAACCCTTAACAAAATTTCATATAGCAACATTTTATCAACGATAAATACTTATGTAAATTAGGCTAACCTTAAACCTAAATGTTCACATTGCTGTGGAAACTTCAGACATTATTTCAGCTATATAGGAATCTGAATAGTGAATTCTGATGGTAACTTCAAAATCAACATGTATGACATTCCACAGATGTAAAGTTTTCTGTTAAACAGATGACTGACCCACATTAGTTCAGCATCTGCAAACAAATTAATTCCCACTTACTGCTCCTTTACCCCATCATTACTGAATTTATGAATGAACTGACAGACGTCAAAGGCAAGGCCATACACTTAAATTTTTATTTTTTATTTTTATTGAATACTTTTAAAAGACCATCGAAACTTAACATTATACTTAAGAATGAATTTAAATGAACTTGCCCTAGTAATAATTTGAGACCCTTAAGAATACAGGTCATAATTCACCTGTCCATTCATTTTCCTTTGGCATAGTCTCTATTTCAGAGGTCGCCAAAGTGAAATGAACCGCCAACTATTCCAGTATGTGTTTTACGCAGCGGATGCTGCAAACCCATACACACTCATTCACACACGTTGGTTGACATACACTACTGCCAATTAAATTTATTTAATTTACCTGTACAGCATGTCTTCGGACTGTTGGGGAAACCGAAGCACCCGGAGGAAACCCATGCCAATGCGGGGAATACATGCAAACTTCACACAGAAATACCAACTGGTCCAGCCGGGAGTTTTGTTTTGACAGCCATTTTGTTTTGTTTCAGGACACCCCATGTTAAATACACAAAGAAGCAACAGCAATCAACAATTCATCAGATCATGCAGATTAATGAGGAAGCTAGAGCTGAAGTTTAATATCAAATTATTTGAATTATACAAAATTGCAATGTAACGTTAGAAAACCTTTATCATTTTACATTTGTACTAAGGACTTTAAAGTGCAGTTTTTTAAATGGAAAACACGATAATAAATTGTGTTGTATAAAGTACAACATAATCATCCTGAAAGTTCTAGTTGAAAACAGAATTCAGATTTTTTTTTAAACAAGGCTATTGTAAGTTAAATATGGAAGGAGGATACAAATATATGTAAATATATATATATATATATATATATATATATATATATATATATATATATATATATATATATATATATATATATATATATATGTGTGTGTGTTTGTGTGTGTGTGTGTGTGTGTGTGAGTGTATATATATATATATATATATATATATATATATATATATATATATATATATATATATATATATATATATATATATATATATACCTCAGAATTATAAGGTTCTATCTGCATTCTAAATGATTTTGAGATATTAAGCTTCAAAGTTTTTGCATTCTATAAAGCAAACAACATGTGTGTAACAGTTCTCTTTCATACATTAACATAACAGAGACCCTAAGGGTTCTCTAAATGTAAAGTATCAAAGTTCTCTTACATTTGCAAATTGGAGTAAAATAACCACGGTAAATGCAGATAGAACCTTCTAATTCTGAAAAGTCATTTTCCACTTGGAATTTTAAGGTTCTATCTGGCAGATCATTCATTGAAGCATTACTTATCAAGAAATACAATAAAAAAATATATATAAGTTGGTGTTGTAACAACATGCTTGAAAAAGTTGAAAAACATTTGTGCTTTCTGTAACATTTATTTTCATGCTTTAGAATGAATAGTTTTTCTTTTCCAATTAAGCATACAAGGCTGTGCTAAATATTTTTTTCCAATGCAGCTTTTAATTTTATCTCATTTATATTTTATTATTTATTACATTTCATGCTTTATATGATTTATGCTCCATTATTTAGTGGACTAAATCACTTTTGTGTGATTTTGTCTTTCTGTTGTTTCCCGCTGTCAATGGAGCAGTCCGGTGAAATGACAAAGAAAGCCTGGTTGGTCCTCGTGTGTGCATTAAAAATGCTGATTGGCTCAAAGAAAGAACCTTATAGAGCCAAGCTAGAGTTTATGTTAGGGAAGCAGACGGACAAACAAGGTGAGTAAATGATGAAAGATGTTTATTTCAACAGCAGAGCACAAAAGGATAATGTTGGGGAAGTGAATTAAGTTCGGTTGAGCTGATAATCCTTCTTTGGGGCAGGATGGATGACAGACACTGAGGAAGACCGAGTGCACACACCAGAGGGCTTGCGGGGAAGACAGACTGACGACACACACAACTCTGACAGGACACTGGGAACACTGGACAGACTGGAAGGAAACAGAGATCAGGCAAGTTCAAGAGATGAGATAAGCTGATAGTGACTACCAGGAGGTACTCGCTATGAGTCCGCTTCGTGGGAACGAGACCGGACCATGAGTGAGGTGAGGTGTGTGCTTATATAGTGTGTTGAAGTGATTGGGTGCAGCTGTGCGTGATTAGTACTCAGGTGAGGATGCTCGTTGCGTGATACTGGTGGAAGAGCCTGGCCAATCCGTGACATTACCCCCCTCCCCAGGGCCCGCTCCTGAGGGCCTAAACCTCCGACGCCGGGGTGGTCTACCTCGTCCATGAGGTGCTGGGAACTCGGGGTGATTGGAGTGGAACTCCTCCATAAGTGTAGGATCTAATATATCGGATCTGGGGACCCAAGACCTCTCCTCTGGACCATATCCCTCCCAGTCAACGAGGTACTCCAGTTGACCACCACGACGCCGGGACCGTAGAATGTCCTTGACTTTATAGATGGACCCTTCTTCCAAAATCAGTGGGGGAGGGGGTTCCTCTTCGTGGCCAGGCTCTGTGGAGGCAATCAGAGGGTCGTGAAAGGGTTTGAGAAGTGACATGTGGAATGTGGGGTGGATTCTGTATTGTGGTGGTAACTGTAACTTATACGTGACTGGATTGACCTGTTCCAGGATGGTGAAGGGACCAACAAATCTGGGACTCGCTCTCCCGGAACCAGTAATCCACTGCAGGGACCTCAGAAGGTTCGCCATCCCAGGGAAAGAGTGGAGGTTGGAATCCCAGGATACACTGGAATGGCGTAAGTCCGGTGGTAGGCTGCCGCAGGGAATTCTGGGCATATTCCGCCCAGCCCAGAAACTGGCTCCAGGAGTTTTGATGACCGTGACAGAAGGTCCTGAGGAACCGCCCCACTTCTTGAATTTTCCTCTCTGTCTGGCCGTTGGTCTGTGGGTGAAAACCAGACGAGAGGCTGATGGTCACACCTAGGAGTCTGAAGAAGGCTTTCCAGAGTCTGGAGATGAATTGGGGTCCTCGGTCCGAGACTATATCTTCAGGTAACCCAAAACATCGAAAGACATGGTTGAATAGGTTTTCAGCGGTCTCTAGGGCTGTGGGCAGACCCTTCAAAGGAATCAAATGACAGAATTTTGAGAATTGATCTACAATGACTAAAATGCAGGTATTACCTCCAGATGATGGGAGATCTGTCATGAAGTCAACTCCTAGGTGTGACCAGGGGCGGTTCGGGATGGGCAAGGGACGGAGTTTACCTGCAGGTAGATGGCGAGGACTCTTCGACATAGCGCATTCTCTACAGCCTTGGATGTATCTCCTCACATCCCTTGCCATATTCGGCCACCAAAAGCGTTGGGATAGCAGCGAGAGGGTGTTGTTGGCCCCGGGATGCCCTGTGCCCAGAGATGAATGGCTGGAATGAATGAGATCTACCCGTTGATTTTCAGGGATAAAGCGTCGATTGGGGGGACAGCCCGGCGGAATCCTGGATTCTGGAGTGGCGACGACTGTAGGACATGTGATGGGACAGACAGTGATCTGATCTGGAAGGATCTTGGCTGGGGTTTCAATGATTTCCTACTGATCATAGATTCTGGAAAGTGGATCTGCTCGGATGTTTTTTGATCCTGGTCGGTATGATATGGAAAATTGAAATCGGGAGAAGAACAAGGACCATCGGGCCTGACGAGGACAGAGTCTTTTAGCTTCTTTGAGGTATTGTAAGTTTTTGTGATCTGTGATCACCTGGAACGGATGTTTGGCCCCCTCCAGCCAGTGTCGCCTCTCCTCCAGGGCGAGCTTGATAGCCAGAAGTTCTCGGTTCCCGATGTCATAGTTCTTTTCCGCCGGGCTGAGCTTCCTTGAGAAATAGGCGCATGGATGGAGTAGTGCTGGAGTACCGTGGGACTGTGATAAGATGGCTCTTACTCCAGTGGTCGATGCATCTACCTCGACCACGAAAGGCAAGTCAGGATCGGGGTGAGTCAGGAGTGGAGCTTGAGTGAAGGATTTCTTGAGGTTTTGGAAGGCTGCGGCGGCTTCGGGAGGCCAGGATAGTGTTTTGGGTTGAACCCTCCATCCTTCTTAGCCACGAAGAAGAAGCTTGAGGCAGCGGGTGACGTGGATGGGCGGATATACCCCTGACCCAGAGCCTCCTGAATGTACTCCTCCATGGCCTTAGTTTTTTCGGAAGGGACAATGGGTAGATCCTACCTTTGGGGATAGGAGCATCTGGAAGCAGGTCTATGGCGCAGTCCCATGGCCGATGTGGAGGTAGCTGGGAAGCTCTCTTGGGGCAAAATACGTCCTCGTATGAAGAGTAGATCTTAGGGATCTGGATGGATCGTTTCTCGACTGTGCTTTCGACAGACGTGACGTAGACAGTGAGGGGTCTCTGAATCTGCAAGGGTAGGTCGGGAAAACAGCTGGATATGCATTCTTCACCCCATCTTTTGATTTCTCCTGATGATGAAAGATGTTTATTACAACAGCGGAGCACAAAAGGATAATGTTGGGGAAGTGAATGAAGTTCGGTTGAGCTGATAATCCTTCTTTGGGGCAGGATGGATGACAGACACTGAGGAAGACCGAATGCACACACCAGAGGGCTTGCGGGGAAGACAGACTGACGATTGTAAGTTTTTGTGATCTGTGATCACCTGGAACGGATGTTTGGCCCCCTCCAGCCAGTGTCGCCTCTCCTCCAGGGCGAGCTTGATAGCCAGAAGTTCTCGGTTCCCGATGTCATAGTTATTTTCCGCCGGGCTGAGCTTCCTTGAGAAATAGGCGCATGGATGGAGTAGTGCTGGAGTACCGTGGGGCTGTGATAAGATGGCTCTTACTCCAGTGGTCGATGCATCTACCTCGACCACGAAAGGCAAGTCAGGATCGGGGTGAGTCCGGAGTGGAGCTTGAGTGAAGGATTTCTTGAGGTTTTGGAAGGCTGCGGCGGCTTCGGGAGGCCAGGATAGTGTTTTGGGTTGATTCTTCAGTAGGTTGGTCAGCGGAGCGGTGATGAGACTGTAGTTGTGGATGAAACGTCGATAGAAATTGGAAAATCCTAGAAATCGTTGGAGTTCTTTAATGGTTTTGGGTTCTGGCCAGGAGATGACGGAAGTGACCTTCCCCTCGTCCATGCGAACCCCTTTTTCATCGATGATGTACCCCAGGAACTGAACAGACGGTAAGTGGAATGAGCACTTCTCTGCCTTGAGGTACAATTTGTGTTCTCTGAGGGTTTGTAGGACCTCCGCAACGTGGTGGTGGTGTTCGGCCTCACTCCGGGAGTAAATCAGGATATCATCAATGTAGACTATGAT
>NC_079449.1:40787650-40890150 GCF_903798145.1 Danio aesculapii
CTACTGTCCCTGGGTGGCAGTTTGGGCTCTTGGAGGGCCCCTTGTCCTCCAGCTGAAGGGTCTGTGACCCCAGCAGGCTGCCCCAGGGGCCAGCTACTGTCCCTGGGTGGCAGTTTGGGCTCTTGGAGGGCCCCTTGTCCTCCAGCTGAAGGGTCTGTGACCCCAGCAGGCTGCCCCAGGGGCCAGCTACTGTCCCTGGGTGGCAGTTTGGGCTCTTGGGGGCCCCTTGTCCTCCAGCTGAAGGGTCTGTGACCCCAGCAGGCTGCCCCAGGGGCCAGCTACTGTCCCTGGGTGGCAGTTTGGGCTCTTGGAGGGCCCCTTGTCCTCCAGCTGAAGGGTCTGTGACCCCAGCAGGCTGCCCCAGGGGCCAGCTACTGTCCCTGGGTGGCAGTTTGGGCTCTTGAGGGCCCCTTGTCCTCCAGCTGAAGGGTCTGTGACCCCAGCAGGCTGCCCCAGGGGCCAGCTACTGTCCCTGGGTGGCAGTTTGGGCTCTTGGAGGGCCCCTTGTCCTCCAGCTGAAGGGTCTGTGACCCCAGCAGGCTGCCCCAGGGGCCAGCTACTGTCCCTGGGTGGCAGTTTGGGCTCTTGGAGGGCCCCTTGTCCTCCAGCTGAAGGGTCTGTGACCCCAGCAGGCTGCCCCAGGGGCCAGCTACTGTCCCTGGGTGGCAGTTTGGGCTCTTGAGGGCCCCTTGTCCTCCAGCTGAAGGGTCTGTGACCCCAGCAGGCTGCCCCAGGGGCCAGCTACTGTCCCTGGGTGGCAGTTTGGGCTCTTGGGGGCCCCTTGTCCTCCAGCTGAAGGGTCTGTGACCCCAGCAGGCTGCCCCAGGGGCCAGCTACTGTCCCTGGGTGGCAGTTTGGGCTCTTGGAGGGCCCCTTGTCCTCCAGCTGAAGGGTCTGTGACCCCAGCAGGCTGCCCCAGGGGCCAGCTACTGTCCCTGGGTGGCAGTTTGGGCTCTTGGGGGCCCCTTGTCCTCCAGCTGAAGGGTCTGTGACCCCAGCAGGCTGCCCCAGGGGCCAGCTACTGTCCCTGGGTGGCAGTTTGGGCTCTTGGAGGGCCCCTTGTCCTCCAGCTGAAGGGTCTGTGACCCCAGCAGGCTGCCCCAGGGGCCAGCTACTGTCCCTGGGTGGCAGTTTGGGCTCTTGGGGGCCCCTTGTCCTCCAGCTGAAGGGTCTGTGACCCCAGCAGGCTGCCCCAGGGGCCAGCTACTGTCCCTGGGTGGCAGTTTGGGCTCTGGAGGGCCCCTTGTCCTCCAGCTGAAGGGTCTGTGACCCCAGCAGGCTGCCCCAGGGGCCAGCTACTGTCCCTGGGTGGCAGTTTGGGCTCTTGGAGGGCCCCTTGTCCTCCAGCTGAAGGGTCTGTGACCCCAGCAGGCTGCCCCAGGGGCCAGCTACTGTCCCTGGGTGGCAGTTTGGGCTCTTGGGGGCCCCTTGTCCTCCAGCTGAAGGGTCTGTGACCCCAGCAGGCTGCCCCAGGGGCCAGCTACTGTCCCTGGGTGGCAGTTTGGGCTCTTGGAGGGCCCCTTGTCCTCCAGCTGAAGGGTCTGTGACCCCAGCAGGCTGCCCCAGGGGCCAGCTACTGTCCCTGGGTGGCAGTTTGGGCTCTTGGGGGCCCCTTGTCCTCCAGCTGAAGGGTCTGTGACCCCAGCAGGCTGCCCCAGGGGCCAGCTACTGTCCCTGGGTGGCAGTTTGGGCTCTTGGAGGGCCCCTTGTCCTCCAGCTGAAGGGTCTGTGACCCCAGCAGGCTGCCCCAGGGGCCAGCTACTGTCCCTGGGTGGCAGTTTGGGCTCTTGGAGGGCCCCTTGTCCTCCAGCTGAAGGGTCTGTGACCCCAGCAGGCTGCCCCAGGGGCCAGCTACTGTCCCTGGGTGGCAGTTTGGGCTCTGGAGGGCCCCTTGTCCTCCAGCTGAAGGGTCTGTGACCCCAGCAGGCTGCCCCAGGGGCCAGCTACTGTCCCTGGGTGGCAGTTTGGGCTCTTGGAGGGCCCCTTGTCCTCCAGCTGAAGGGTCTGTGACCCCAGCAGGCTGCCCCAGGGGCCAGCTACTGTCCCTGGGTGGCAGTTTGGGCTCTTGGGGGCCCCTTGTCCTCCAGCTGAAGGGTCTGTGACCCCAGCAGGCTGCCCCAGGGGCCAGCTACTGTCCCTGGGTGGCAGTTTGGGCTCTGGAGGGCCCCTTGTCCTCCAGCTGAAGGGTCTGTGACCCCAGCAGGCTGCCCCAGGGGCCAGCTACTGTCCCTGGGTGGCAGTTTGGGCTCTTGGGGGCCCCTTGTCCTCCAGCTGAAGGGTCTGTGACCCCAGCAGGCTGCCCCAGGGGCCAGCTACTGTCCCTGGGTGGCAGTTTGGGCTCTTGGAGGGCCCCTTGTCCTCCAGCTGAAGGGTCTGTGACCCCAGCAGGCTGCCCCAGGGGCCAGCTACTGTCCCTGGGTGGCAGTTTGGGCTCTTGGGGGCCCCTTGTCCTCCAGCTGAAGGGTCTGTGACCCCAGCAGGCTGCCCCAGGGGCCAGCTACTGTCCCTGGGTGGCAGTTTGGGCTCTTGGAGGGCCCCTTGTCCTCCAGCTGAAGGGTCTGTGACCCCAGCAGGCTGCCCCAGGGGCCAGCTACTGTCCCTGGGTGGCAGTTTGGGCTCTTGGAGGGCCCCTTGTCCTCCAGCTGAAGGGTCTGTGACCCCAGCAGGCTGCCCCAGGGGCCAGCTACTGTCCCTGGGTGGCAGTTTGGGCTCTTGGGGGCCCCTTGTCCTCCAGCTGAAGGGTCTGTGACCCCAGCAGGCTGCCCCAGGGGCCAGCTACTGTCCCTGGGTGGCAGTTTGGGCTCTGGAGGGCCCCTTGTCCTCCAGCTGAAGGGTCTGTGACCCCAGCAGGCTGCCCCAGGGGCCAGCTACTGTCCCTGGGTGGCAGTTTGGGCTCTTGGGGGCCCCTTGTCCTCCAGCTGAAGGGTCTGTGACCCCAGCAGGCTGCCCCAGGGGCCAGCTACTGTCCCTGGGTGGCAGTTTGGGCTCTTGGAGGGCCCCTTGTCCTCCAGCTGAAGGGTCTGTGACCCCAGCAGGCTGCCCCAGGGGCCAGCTACTGTCCCTGGGTGGCAGTTTGGGCTCTTGGAGGGCCCCTTGTCCTCCAGCTGAAGGGTCTGTGACCCCAGCAGGCTGCCCCAGGGGCCAGCTACTGTCCCTGGGTGGCAGTTTGGGCTCTTGGAGGGCCCCTTGTCCTCCAGCTGAAGGGTCTGTGACCCCAGCAGGCTGCCCCAGGGGCCAGCTACTGTCCCTGGGTGGCAGTTTGGGCTCTTGGAGGGCCCCTTGTCCTCCAGCTGAAGGGTCTGTGACCCCAGCAGGCTGCCCCAGGGGCCAGCTACTGTCCCTGGGTGGCAGTTTGGGCTCTGGAGGGCCCCTTGTCCTCCAGCTGAAGGGTCTGTGACCCCAGCAGGCTGCCCCAGGGGCCAGCTACTGTCCCTGGGTGGCAGTTTGGGCTCTTGGAGGGCCCCTTGTCCTCCAGCTGAAGGGTCTGTGACCCCAGCAGGCTGCCCCAGGGGCCAGCTACTGTCCCTGGGTGGCAGTTTGGGCTCTTGGAGGGCCCCTTGTCCTCCAGCTGAAGGGTCTGTGACCCCAGCAGGCTGCCCCAGGGGCCAGCTACTGTCCCTGGGTGGCAGTTTGGGCTCTGGAGGGCCCCTTGTCCTCCAGCTGAAGGGTCTGTGACCCCAGCAGGCTGCCCCAGGGGCCAGCTACTGTCCCTGGGTGGCAGTTTGGGCTCTTGGAGGGCCCCTTGTCCTCCAGCTGAAGGGTCTGTGACCCCAGCAGGCTGCCCCAGGGGCCAGCTACTGTCCCTGGGTGGCAGTTTGGGCTCTGGAGGGCCCCTTGTCCTCCAGCTGAAGGGTCTGTGACCCCAGCAGGCTGCCCCAGGGGCCAGCTACTGTCCCTGGGTGGCAGTTTGGGCTCTTGGAGGGCCCCTTGTCCTCCAGCTGAAGGGTCTGTGACCCCAGCAGGCTGCCCCAGGGGCCAGCTACTGTCCCTGGGTGGCAGTTTGGGCTCTTGGAGGGCCCCTTGTCCTCCAGCTGAAGGGTCTGTGACCCCAGCAGGCTGCCCCAGGGGCCAGCTACTGTCCCTGGGTGGCAGTTTGGGCTCTTGGAGGGCCCCTTGTCCTCCAGCTGAAGGGTCTGTGACCCCAGCAGGCTGCCCCAGGGGCCAGCTACTGTCCCTGGGTGGCAGTTTGGGCTCTTGGAGGGCCCCTTGTCCTCCAGCTGAAGGGTCTGTGACCCCAGCAGGCTGCCCCAGGGGCCAGCTACTGTCCCTGGGTGGCAGTTTGGGCTCTTGGGGGCCCCTTGTCCTCCAGCTGAAGGGTCTGTGACCCCAGCAGGCTGCCCCAGGGGCCAGCTACTGTCCCTGGGTGGCAGTTTGGGCTCTGGAGGGCCCCTTGTCCTCCAGCTGAAGGGTCTGTGACCCCAGCAGGCTGCCCCAGGGGCCAGCTACTGTCCCTGGGTGGCAGTTTGGGCTCTTGGGGGCCCCTTGTCCTCCAGCTGAAGGGTCTGTGACCCCAGCAGGCTGCCCCAGGGGCCAGCTACTGTCCCTGGGTGGCAGTTTGGGCTCTTGGAGGGCCCCTTGTCCTCCAGCTGAAGGGTCTGTGACCCCAGCAGGCTGCCCCAGGGGCCAGCTACTGTCCCTGGGTGGCAGTTTGGGCTCTTGGGGGCCCCTTGTCCTCCAGCTGAAGGGTCTGTGACCCCAGCAGGCTGCCCCAGGGGCCAGCTACTGTCCCTGGGTGGCAGTTTGGGCTCTTGGAGGGCCCCTTGTCCTCCAGCTGAAGGGTCTGTGACCCCAGCAGGCTGCCCCAGGGGCCAGCTACTGTCCCTGGGTGGCAGTTTGGGCTCTTGGGGGCCCCTTGTCCTCCAGCTGAAGGGTCTGTGACCCCAGCAGGCTGCCCCAGGGGCCAGCTACTGTCCCTGGGTGGCAGTTTGGGCTCTGGAGGGCCCCTTGTCCTCCAGCTGAAGGGTCTGTGACCCCAGCAGGCTGCCCCAGGGGCCAGCTACTGTCCCTGGGTGGCAGTTTGGGCTCTTGGAGGGCCCCTTGTCCTCCAGCTGAAGGGTCTGTGACCCCAGCAGGCTGCCCCAGGGGCCAGCTACTGTCCCTGGGTGGCAGTTTGGGCTCTTGGGGGCCCCTTGTCCTCCAGCTGAAGGGTCTGTGACCCCAGCAGGCTGCCCCAGGGGCCAGCTACTGTCCCTGGGTGGCAGTTTGGGCTCTTGGAGGGCCCCTTGTCCTCCAGCTGAAGGGTCTGTGACCCCAGCAGGCTGCCCCAGGGGCCAGCTACTGTCCCTGGGTGGCAGTTTGGGCTCTTGGAGGGCCCCTTGTCCTCCAGCTGAAGGGTCTGTGACCCCAGCAGGCTGCCCCAGGGGCCAGCTACTGTCCCTGGGTGGCAGTTTGGGCTCTTGGGGGCCCCTTGTCCTCCAGCTGAAGGGTCTGTGACCCCAGCAGGCTGCCCCAGGGGCCAGCTACTGTCCCTGGGTGGCAGTTTGGGCTCTTGAGGGCCCCTTGTCCTCCAGCTGAAGGGTCTGTGACCCCAGCAGGCTGCCCCAGGGGCCAGCTACTGTCCCTGGGTGGCAGTTTGGGCTCTTGGAGGGCCCCTTGTCCTCCAGCTGAAGGGTCTGTGACCCCAGCAGGCTGCCCCAGGGGCCAGCTACTGTCCCTGGGTGGCAGTTTGGGCTCTTGGAGGGCCCCTTGTCCTCCAGCTGAAGGGTCTGTGACCCCAGCAGGCTGCCCCAGGGGCCAGCTACTGTCCCTGGGTGGCAGTTTGGGCTCTGGAGGGCCCCTTGTCCTCCAGCTGAAGGGTCTGTGACCCCAGCAGGCTGCCCCAGGGGCCAGCTACTGTCCCTGGGTGGCAGTTTGGGCTCTTGAGGGGCCCCTTGTCCTCCAGCTGAAGGGTCTGTGACCCCAGCAGGCTGCCCCAGGGGCCAGCTACTGTCCCTGGGTGGCAGTTTGGGCTCTTGGAGGGCCCCTTGTCCTCCAGCTGAAGGGTCTGTGACCCCAGCAGGCTGCCCCAGGGGCCAGCTACTGTCCCTGGGTGGCAGTTTGGGCTCTTGGAGGGCCCCTTGTCCTCCAGCTGAAGGGTCTGTGACCCCAGCAGGCTGCCCCAGGGGCCAGCTACTGTCCCTGGGTGGCAGTTTGGGCTCTTGAGGGCCCCTTGTCCTCCAGCTGAAGGGTCTGTGACCCCAGCAGGCTGCCCCAGGGGCCAGCTACTGTCCCTGGGTGGCAGTTTGGGCTCTTGAGGGCCCCTTGTCCTCCAGCTGAAGGGTCTGTGACCCCAGCAGGCTGCCCCAGGGGCCAGCTACTGTCCCTGGGTGGCAGTTTGGGCTCTTGGGGGCCCCTTGTCCTCCAGCTGAAGGGTCTGTGACCCCAGCAGGCTGCCCCAGGGGCCAGCTACTGTCCCTGGGTGGCAGTTTGGGCTCTGGAGGGCCCCTTGTCCTCCAGCTGAAGGGTCTGTGACCCCAGCAGGCTGCCCCAGGGGCCAGCTACTGTCCCTGGGTGGCAGTTTGGGCTCTGGAGGGCCCCTTGTCCTCCAGCTGAAGGGTCTGTGACCCCAGCAGGCTGCCCCAGGGGCCAGCTACTGTCCCTGGGTGGCAGTTTGGGCTCTTGAGGGCCCCTTGTCCTCCAGCTGAAGGGTCTGTGACCCCAGTGGCTGCCCCAGGGGCCAGCTACTGTCCCTGGGTGGCAGTTTGGGCTCTTGGGGGCCCCTTGTCCTCCAGCTGAAGGGTCTGTGACCCCAGCAGGCTGCCCCAGGGGCCAGCTACTGTCCCTGGGTGGCAGTTTGGGCTCTTGGAGGGCCCCTTGTCCTCCAGCTGAAGGGTCTGTGACCCCAGCAGGCTGCCCCAGGGGCCAGCTACTGTCCCTGGGTGGCAGTTTGGGCTCTTGGAGGGCCCCTTGTCCTCCAGCTGAAGGGTCTGTGACCCCAGCAGGCTGCCCCAGGGGCCAGCTACTGTCCCTGGGTGGCAGTTTGGGCTCTTGAGGGCCCCTTGTCCTCCAGCTGAAGGGTCTGTGACCCCAGCAGGCTGCCCCAGGGGCCAGCTACTGTCCCTGGGTGGCAGTTTGGGCTCTTGGAGGGCCCCTTGTCCTCCAGCTGAAGGGTCTGTGACCCCAGCAGGCTGCCCCAGGGGCCAGCTACTGTCCCTGGGTGGCAGTTTGGGCTCTTGGAGGGCCCCTTGTCCTCCAGCTGAAGGGTCTGTGACCCCAGCAGGCTGCCCCAGGGGCCAGCTACTGTCCCTGGGTGGCAGTTTGGGCTCTTGGGGGGCCCCTTGTCCTCCAGCTGAAGGGTCTGTGACCCCAGCAGGCTGCCCCAGGGGCCAGCTACTGTCCCTGGGTGGCAGTTTGGGCTCTTGGAGGGCCCCTTGTCCTCCAGCTGAAGGGTCTGTGACCCCAGCAGGCTGCCCCAGGGGCCAGCTACTGTCCCTGGGTGGCAGTTTGGGCTCTTGAGGGCCCCTTGTCCTCCAGCTGAAGGGTCTGTGACCCCAGCAGGCTGCCCCAGGGGCCAGCTACTGTCCCTGGGTGGCAGTTTGGGCTCTTGGAGGGCCCCTTGTCCTCCAGCTGAAGGGTCTGTGACCCCAGCAGGCTGCCCCAGGGGCCAGCTACTGTCCCTGGGTGGCAGTTTGGGCTCTTGGGGGCCCCTTGTCCTCCAGCTGAAGGGTCTGTGACCCCAGCAGGCTGCCCCAGGGGCCAGCTACTGTCCCTGGGTGGCAGTTTGGGCTCTTGGAGGGCCCCTTGTCCTCCAGCTGAAGGGTCTGTGACCCCAGCAGGCTGCCCCAGGGGCCAGCTACTGTCCCTGGGTGGCAGTTTGGGCTCTGGAGGGCCCCTTGTCCTCCAGCTGAAGGGTCTGTGACCCCAGCAGGCTGCCCCAGGGGCCAGCTACTGTCCCTGGGTGGCAGTTTGGGCTCTTGGAGGGCCCCTTGTCCTCCAGCTGAAGGGTCTGTGACCCCAGCAGGCTGCCCCAGGGGCCAGCTACTGTCCCTGGGTGGCAGTTTGGGCTCTTGGGGGCCCCTTGTCCTCCAGCTGAAGGGTCTGTGACCCCAGCAGGCTGCCCCAGGGGCCAGCTACTGTCCCTGGGTGGCAGTTTGGGCTCTTGGAGGGCCCCTTGTCCTCCAGCTGAAGGGTCTGTGACCCCAGCAGGCTGCCCCAGGGGCCAGCTACTGTCCCTGGGTGGCAGTTTGGGCTCTTGGGGGCCCCTTGTCCTCCAGCTGAAGGGTCTGTGACCCCAGCAGGCTGCCCCAGGGGCCAGCTACTGTCCCTGGGTGGCAGTTTGGGCTCTGGAGGGCCCCTTGTCCTCCAGCTGAAGGGTCTGTGACCCCAGCAGGGCTGCCCCAGGGGCCAGCTACTGTCCCTGGGTGGCAGTTTGGGCTCTTGGGGGCCCCTTGTCCTCCAGCTGAAGGGTCTGTGACCCCAGCAGGCTGCCCCAGGGGCCAGCTACTGTCCCTGGGTGGCAGTTTGGGCTCTGGAGGGCCCCTTGTCCTCCAGCTGAAGGGTCTGTGACCCCAGCAGGCTGCCCCAGGGGCCAGCTACTGTCCCTGGGTGGCAGTTTGGGCTCTGGAGGGCCCCTTGTCCTCCAGCTGAAGGGTCTGTGACCCCAGCAGGCTGCCCCAGGGGCCAGCTACTGTCCCTGGGTGGCAGTTTGGGCTCTGGAGGGCCCCTTGTCCTCCAGCTGAAGGGTCTGTGACCCCAGCAGGCTGCCCCAGGGGCCAGCTACTGTCCCTGGGTGGCAGTTTGGGCTCTGGAGGGCCCCTTGTCCTCCAGCTGAAGGGTCTGTGACCCCAGCAGGCTGCCCCAGGGGCCAGCTACTGTCCCTGGGTGGCAGTTTGGGCTCTTGGAGGGCCCCTTGTCCTCCAGCTGAAGGGTCTGTGACCCCAGCAGGCTGCCCCAGGGGCCAGCTACTGTCCCTGGGTGGCAGTTTGGGCTCTTGGAGGGCCCCTTGTCCTCCAGCTGAAGGGTCTGTGACCCCAGCAGGCTGCCCCAGGGGCCAGCTACTGTCCCTGGGTGGCAGTTTGGGCTCTGGAGGGCCCCTTGTCCTCCAGCTGAAGGGTCTGTGACCCCAGCAGGCTGCCCCAGGGGCCAGCTACTGTCCCTGGGTGGCAGTTTGGGCTCTTGGAGGGCCCCTTGTCCTCCAGCTGAAGGGTCTGTGACCCCAGCAGGCTGCCCCAGGGGCCAGCTACTGTCCCTGGGTGGCAGTTTGGGCTCTTGAGGGCCCCTTGTCCTCCAGCTGAAGGGTCTGTGACCCCAGCAGGCTGCCCCAGGGGCCAGCTACTGTCCCTGGGTGGCAGTTTGGGCTCTTGAGGGCCCCTTGTCCTCCAGCTGAAGGGTCTGTGACCCCAGTAGGCTGCCCCAGGGGCCAGCTACTGTCCCTGGGTGGCAGTTTGGGCTCTTGAGGGCCCCTTGTCCTCCAGCTGAAGGGTCTGTGACCCCAGCAGGCTGCCCCAGGGGCCAGCTACTGTCCCTGGGTGGCAGTTTGGGCTCTTGGAGGGCCCCTTGTCCTCCAGCTGAAGGGTCTGTGACCCCAGCAGGCTGCCCCAGGGGCCAGCTACTGTCCCTGGGTGGCAGTTTGGGCTCTTGGAGGGCCCCTTGTCCTCCAGCTGAAGGGTCTGTGACCCCAGCAGGCTGCCCCAGGGGCCAGCTACTGTCCCTGGGTGGCAGTTTGGGCTCTTGGAGGGCCCCTTGTCCTCCAGCTGAAGGGTCTGTGACCCCAGCAGGCTGCCCCAGGGGCCAGCTACTGTCCCTGGGTGGCAGTTTGGGCTCTTGGGGGGCCCCTTGTCCTCCAGCTGAAGGGTCTGTGACCCCAGCAGGCTGCCCCAGGGGCCAGCTACTGTCCCTGGGTGGCAGTTTGGGCTCTTGGAGGGCCCCTTGTCCTCCAGCTGAAGGGTCTGTGACCCCAGCAGGCTGCCCCAGGGGCCAGCTACTGTCCCTGGGTGGCAGTTTGGGCTCTTGGGGGCCCCTTGTCCTCCAGCTGAAGGGTCTGTGACCCCAGCAGGCTGCCCCAGGGGCCAGCTACTGTCCCTGGGTGGCAGTTTGGGCTCTTGAGGGCCCCTTGTCCTCCAGCTGAAGGGTCTGTGACCCCAGCAGGCTGCCCCAGGGGCCAGCTACTGTCCCTGGGTGGCAGTTTGGGCTCTTGGAGGGCCCCTTGTCCTCCAGCTGAAGGGTCTGTGACCCCAGCAGGCTGCCCCAGGGGCCAGCTACTGTCCCTGGGTGGCAGTTTGGGCTCTGGAGGGCCCCTTGTCCTCCAGCTGAAGGGTCTGTGACCCCAGCAGGCTGCCCCAGGGGCCAGCTACTGTCCCTGGGTGGCAGTTTGGGCTCTTGAGGGCCCCTTGTCCTCCAGCTGAAGGGTCTGTGACCCCAGCAGGCTGCCCCAGGGGCCAGCTACTGTCCCTGGGTGGCAGTTTGGGCTCTGGAGGGCCCCTTGTCCTCCAGCTGAAGGGTCTGTGACCCCAGCAGGCTGCCCCAGGGGCCAGCTACTGTCCCTGGGTGGCAGTTTGGGCTCTTGGGGGGCCCCTTGTCCTCCAGCTGAAGGGTCTGTGACCCCAGCAGGCTGCCCCAGGGGCCAGCTACTGTCCCTGGGTGGCAGTTTGGGCTCTTGGAGGGCCCCTTGTCCTCCAGCTGAAGGGTCTGTGACCCCAGCAGGCTGCCCCAGGGGCCAGCTACTGTCCCTGGGTGGCAGTTTGGGCTTTGGAGGGCCCCTTGTCCTCCAGCTGAAGGGTCTGTGACCCCAGCAGGCTGCCCCAGGGGCCAGCTACTGTCCCTGGGTGGCAGTTTGGGCTCTTGGAGGGCCCCTTGTCCTCCAGCTGAAGGGTCTGTGACCCCAGTAGGCTGCCCCAGGGGCCAGCTACTGTCCCTGGGTGGCAGTTTGGGCTCTTGGGGGCCCCTTGTCCTCCAGCTGAAGGGTCTGTGACCCCAGCAGGCTGCCCCAGGGGCCAGCTACTGTCCCTGGGTGGCAGTTTGGGCTCTTGGAGGGCCCCTTGTCCTCCAGCTGAAGGGTCTGTGACCCCAGCAGGCTGCCCCAGGGGCCAGCTACTGTCCCTGGGTGGCAGTTTGGGCTCTTGGAGGGCCCCTTGTCCTCCAGCTGAAGGGTCTGTGACCCCAGCAGGCTGCCCCAGGGGCCAGCTACTGTCCCTGGGTGGCAGTTTGGGCTCTGGAGGGCCCCTTGTCCTCCAGCTGAAGGGTCTGTGACCCCAGCAGGCTGCCCCAGGGGCCAGCTACTGTCCCTGGGTGGCAGTTTGGGCTCTGGAGGGCCCCTTGTCCTCCAGCTGAAGGGTCTGTGACCCCAGTAGGGCTGCCCCAGGGGCCAGCTACTGTCCCTGGGTGGCAGTTTGGGCTCTTGGGGGCCCCTTGTCCTCCAGCTGAAGGGTCTGTGACCCCAGCAGGCTGCCCCAGGGGCCAGCTACTGTCCCTGGGTGGCAGTTTGGGCTCTTGGAGGGCCCCTTGTCCTCCAGCTGAAGGGTCTGTGACCCCAGCAGGCTGCCCCAGGGGCCAGCTACTGTCCCTGGGTGGCAGTTTGGGCTCTTGGAGGGCCCCTTGTCCTCCAGCTGAAGGGTCTGTGACCCCAGCAGGCTGCCCCAGGGGCCAGCTACTGTCCCTGGGTGGCAGTTTGGGCTCTTGGAGGGCCCCTTGTCCTCCAGCTGAAGGGTCTGTGACCCCAGCAGGCTGCCCCAGGGGCCAGCTACTGTCCCTGGGTGGCAGTTTGGGCTCTTGAGGGCCCCTTGTCCTCCAGCTGAAGGGTCTGTGACCCCAGCAGGCTGCCCCAGGGGCCAGCTACTGTCCCTGGGTGGCAGTTTGGGCTCTTGGAGGGCCCCTTGTCCTCCAGCTGAAGGGTCTGTGACCCCAGCAGGCTGCCCCAGGGGCCAGCTACTGTCCCTGGGTGGCAGTTTGGGCTCTTGGAGGGCCCCTTGTCCTCCAGCTGAAGGGTCTGTGACCCCAGCAGGCTGCCCCAGGGGCCAGCTACTGTCCCTGGGTGGCAGTTTGGGCTCTTGGGGGCCCCTTGTCCTCCAGCTGAAGGGTCTGTGACCCCAGCAGGCTGCCCCAGGGGCCAGCTACTGTCCCTGGGTGGCAGTTTGGGCTCTGGAGGGCCCCTTGTCCTCCAGCTGAAGGGTCTGTGACCCCAGTAGGCTGCCCCAGGGGCCAGCTACTGTCCCTGGGTGGCAGTTTGGGCTCTTGGAGGGCCCCTTGTCCTCCAGCTGAAGGGTCTGTGACCCCAGTGGGCTGCCCCAGGGGCCAGCTACTGTCCCTGGGTGGCAGTTTGGGCTCTTGGAGGGCCCCTTGTCCTCCAGCTGAAGGGTCTGTGACCCCAGCAGGCTGCCCCAGGGGCCAGCTACTGTCCCTGGGTGGCAGTTTGGGCTCTTGAGGGCCCCTTGTCCTCCAGCTGAAGGGTCTGTGACCCCAGCAGGGCTGCCCCAGGGGCCAGCTACTGTCCCTGGGTGGCAGTTTGGGCTCTTGGAGGGCCCCTTGTCCTCCAGCTGAAGGGTCTGTGACCCCAGCAGGCTGCCCCAGGGGCCAGCTACTGTCCCTGGGTGGCAGTTTGGGCTCTTGGAGGGCCCCTTGTCCTCCAGCTGAAGGGTCTGTGACCCCAGCAGGCTGCCCCAGGGGCCAGCTACTGTCCCTGGGTGGCAGTTTGGGCTCTGGAGGGCCCCTTGTCCTCCAGCTGAAGGGTCTGTGACCCCAGCAGGCTGCCCCAGGGGCCAGCTACTGTCCCTGGGTGGCAGTTTGGGCTCTTGGAGGGCCCCTTGTCCTCCAGCTGAAGGGTCTGTGACCCCAGCAGGCTGCCCCAGGGGCCAGCTACTGTCCCTGGGTGGCAGTTTGGGCTCTTGGGGGGCCCCTTGTCCTCCAGCTGAAGGGTCTGTGACCCCAGCAGGCTGCCCCAGGGGCCAGCTACTGTCCCTGGGTGGCAGTTTGGGCTCTGGAGGGCCCCTTGTCCTCCAGCTGAAGGGTCTGTGACCCCAGCAGGCTGCCCCAGGGGCCAGCTACTGTCCCTGGGTGGCAGTTTGGGCTCTTGGAGGGCCCCTTGTCCTCCAGCTGAAGGGTCTGTGACCCCAGCAGGCTGCCCCAGGGGCCAGCTACTGTCCCTGGGTGGCAGTTTGGGCTCTTGGAGGGCCCCTTGTCCTCCAGCTGAAGGGTCTGTGACCCCAGCAGGCTGCCCCAGGGGCCAGCTACTGTCCCTGGGTGGCAGTTTGGGCTCTTGGAGGGCCCCTTGTCCTCCAGCTGAAGGGTCTGTGACCCCAGTAGGCTGCCCCAGGGGCCAGCTACTGTCCCTGGGTGGCAGTTTGGGCTCTTGGAGGGCCCCTTGTCCTCCAGCTGAAGGGTCTGTGACCCCAGCAGGCTGCCCCAGGGGCCAGCTACTGTCCCTGGGTGGCAGTTTGGGCTCTTGGAGGGCCCCTTGTCCTCCAGCTGAAGGGTCTGTGACCCCAGCAGGCTGCCCCAGGGGCCAGCTACTGTCCCTGGGTGGCAGTTTGGGCTCTTGGAGGGCCCCTTGTCCTCCAGCTGAAGGGTCTGTGACCCCAGCAGGCTGCCCCAGGGGCCAGCTACTGTCCCTGGGTGGCAGTTTGGGCTCTTGGAGGGCCCCTTGTCCTCCAGCTGAAGGGTCTGTGACCCCAGCAGGCTGCCCCAGGGGCCAGCTACTGTCCCTGGGTGGCAGTTTGGGCTTTGGAGGGCCCCTTGTCCTCCAGCTGAAGGGTCTGTGACCCCAGCAGGCTGCCCCAGGGGCCAGCTACTGTCCCTGGGTGGCAGTTTGGGCTCTGGGGGGGCCCCTTGTCCTCCAGCTGAAGGGTCTGTGACCCCAGCAGGCTGCCCCAGGGGCCAGCTACTGTCCCTGGGTGGCAGTTTGGGCTTTGGAGGGCCCCTTGTCCTCCAGCTGAAGGGTCTGTGACCCCAGCAGGCTGCCCCAGGGGCCAGCTACTGTCCCTGGGTGGCAGTTTGGGCTCTTGGGGGGCCCCTTGTCCTCCAGCTGAAGGGTCTGTGACCCCAGCAGGCTGCCCCAGGGGCCAGCTACTGTCCCTGGGTGGCAGTTTGGGCTCTTGGGGGGCCCCTTGTCCTCCAGCTGAAGGGTCTGTGACCCCAGCAGGCTGCCCCAGGGGCCAGCTACTGTCCCTGGGTGGCAGTTTGGGCTCTTGGAGGGCCCCTTGTCCTCCAGCTGAAGGGTCTGTGACCCCAGCAGGCTGCCCCAGGGGCCAGCTACTGTCCCTGGGTGGCAGTTTGGGCTCTGGAGGGCCCCTTGTCCTCCAGCTGAAGGGTCTGTGACCCCAGCAGGCTGCCCCAGGGGCCAGCTACTGTCCCTGGGTGGCAGTTTGGGCTCTTGGAGGGCCCCTTGTCCTCCAGCTGAAGGGTCTGTGACCCCAGCAGGCTGCCCCAGGGGCCAGCTACTGTCCCTGGGTGGCAGTTTGGGCTCTGGAGGGCCCCTTGTCCTCCAGCTGAAGGGTCTGTGACCCCAGCAGGCTGCCCCAGGGGCCAGCTACTGTCCCTGGGTGGCAGTTTGGGCTCTTGGAGGGCCCCTTGTCCTCCAGCTGAAGGGTCTGTGACCCCAGCAGGCTGCCCCAGGGGCCAGCTACTGTCCCTGGGTGGCAGTTTGGGCTCTTGGAGGGCCCCTTGTCCTCCAGCTGAAGGGTCTGTGACCCCAGCAGGCTGCCCCAGGGGCCAGCTACTGTCCCTGGGTGGCAGTTTGGGCTCTTGGAGGGCCCCTTGTCCTCCAGCTGAAGGGTCTGTGACCCCAGCAGGCTGCCCCAGGGGCCAGCTACTGTCCCTGGGTGGCAGTTTGGGCTCTGGAGGGCCCCTTGTCCTCCAGCTGAAGGGTCTGTGACCCCAGCAGGCTGCCCCAGGGGCCAGCTACTGTCCCTGGGTGGCAGTTTGGGCTCTTGGAGGGCCCCTTGTCCTCCAGCTGAAGGGTCTGTGACCCCAGCAGGCTGCCCCAGGGGCCAGCTACTGTCCCTGGGTGGCAGTTTGGGCTCTGGAGGGCCCCTTGTCCTCCAGCTGAAGGGTCTGTGACCCCAGCAGGCTGCCCCAGGGGCCAGCTACTGTCCCTGGGTGGCAGTTTGGGCTCTTGGGGGGCCCCTTGTCCTCCAGCTGAAGGGTCTGTGACCCCAGCAGGCTGCCCCAGGGGCCAGCTACTGTCCCTGGGTGGCAGTTTGGGCTCTTGGAGGGCCCCTTGTCCTCCAGCTGAAGGGTCTGTGACCCCAGCAGGCTGCCCCAGGGGGCAGCTACTGTCCCTGGGTGGCAGTTTGGGCTCTTGGAGGGCCCCTTGTCCTCCAGCTGAAGGGTCTGTGACCCCAGCAGGCTGCCCCAGGGGCCAGCTACTGTCCCTGGGTGGCAGTTTGGGCTCTTGGGGGGCCCCTTGTCCTCCAGCTGAAGGGTCTGTGACCCCAGCAGGCTGCCCCAGGGGCCAGCTACTGTCCCTGGGTGGCAGTTTGGGCTCTTGGAGGGCCCCTTGTCCTCCAGCTGAAGGGTCTGTGACCCCAGCAGGCTGCCCCAGGGGCCAGCTACTGTCCCTGGGTGGCAGTTTGGGCTTTGGAGGGCCCCTTGTCCTCCAGCTGAAGGGTCTGTGACCCCAGCAGGGCTGCCCCAGGGGCCAGCTACTGTCCCTGGGTGGCAGTTTGGGCTCTTGGAGGGCCCCTTGTCCTCCAGCTGAAGGGTCTGTGACCCCAGCAGGCTGCCCCAGGGGCCAGCTACTGTCCCTGGGTGGCAGTTTGGGCTCTTGGAGGGCCCCTTGTCCTCCAGCTGAAGGGTCTGTGACCCCAGCAGGCTGCCCCAGGGGCCAGCTACTGTCCCTGGGTGGCAGTTTGGGCTCTTGGAGGGCCCCTTGTCCTCCAGCTGAAGGGTCTGTGACCCCAGCAGGCTGCCCCAGGGGCCAGCTACTGTCCCTGGGTGGCAGTTTGGGCTCTGGAGGGC
This sequence comes from Danio aesculapii, assembly GCF_903798145.1. NCBI lineage: Eukaryota > Metazoa > Chordata > Actinopteri > Cypriniformes > Danionidae > Danio > Danio aesculapii. The sequence goes on from NC_079449.1 coordinate 40,803,518, forward strand.
CCCTTGTCCTCCAGCTGAAGGGTCTGTGACCCCAGCAGGCTGCCCCAGGGGCAACCTCGCTCCCTGGACTTGCAGTTTGGGCCCCAGAGGGCCCCTTTGCCCTCCACCTAAAGGGTCCCTGTCCCCAGCAAGCTTCCCAGGGTCCAACCTCTCTCCCTGGACTTGCAGTCTGGGAACCCAGAGGGCCCCCTTGTCCTCCACCTAAGGGGTCCCTGACCCCAGCAAGCTACCCAGGGGCCAACCCCTCTCCCTGGACTTGCATTCTGGGCACCAGAGGGCCCCCTTGCCCTTTACCTAAGGGGTCCCTGACTCCAGCAAGCTACCCAGGGGCCAACCTCTGTCCCTGGACTTGCAGTTTGGGCCCAAGAAGACCCCCTTGCCCTCCACCTATGGGGTCCCTGTCTTTAGCAAGCTTCCCAGGGGCCAACCTATCTCCCTGGACTTGCAGTTTGGTCCCCAGATGGCCCCCTTGCCCTCCACCTAAGGGGTCCCTGTCCCCAGCAAGCTTCCCAGGAGCCAACCTTTCTCCCTGGACTTGCAGTCTGGGCACAAGAGGGCCTCCTTGCCCTCCAGTTAAGGGGTCCCTGACAGAGGTTTACTGCAACTTATACTGCTGTTGAACTTTATTGTACTGTTTTTGAAATGTGTGTATACTTCATTGTATTGCAATTTTGCAATTGTACTTAATTTTACTGCAGTTATATGTCTAACTGCTGTTGTACTGCCGGTTTACTTCAGTTTACTGCAGTTATTTTTGTAAGGCTAGTGATAATGCACAGGAATAGTATTTTAAGAGTTTTAAATGCCATACATGTGGAAAGATTAGCCATATATAGAAAGCGTGCAGAGTAAAGGAGAAGTCACATATAAATAAGAGTATGCATGAGCGTAAGCACAATGTGACGGCTTAAATATACATTGAAGAGCCAGAATTGGAAAAGTTTTCTCCGTTGAGTGATTCTGTCACATTTTATGGGTCTGTGTTTTCTTTTTGTATGTTATGTGTCATGCCATGTGTGTTGTCGTGTGCGAGGGTGTGTGCTTGTAACTTTTTGTGTTGACAGGGTGCTATTGAATCAGCTGACTTAATCAGAATCCTCCAGATGATCCCTTACTTTCTATTGGATCCTCTCTGTCTAGTGTCATGACAGATTCAGCGAAACAAAAGTTAAACTGAATTTTAATGTAAATCAGCAGGATTTACTGATGGAATTTTATACAGGAACTGCTGTAAGTATAATTTCAGACTAAACGTACAAGCAGTCGTTTGCTAATGTGGAGAGAGCTGAAGTCAAATTAAAGACATACACAGATGAAAACATTCAAGTTTTAGGGCTATTTAGAGCCACTGTTCAGTATGAAGATTAAATAAATGAACTGGCCTTTGTTGTATTAAAAGGTAACCCTGCTGAAACAACAGCTTAAACCAGCCTAAGCTTGTTGGCTGGTTTTAGCTGGTTGACCAGCCTGGTTTTAGAGGAGTTTTGGCCATTTCCAGGCTGGTTTCCAGCCATTTGCAGCCTGGTCTTAGCTGGTAAGGCTGGAAAATTGACCAGCCTAAACTAGCAAAAACCACCTTGTCCAGCCTCGATCATCGATTGGTCTCATGCAGTCAAGTAATGTGATTTCGCAGGTCAGGTCTGGTCAGAGTTCAACACGCTGCGGTCACACTGGGCTTTGTGTGTGCAAAATTCTGTCGTATGGCGCTGCGAAAAGAGGTGCGATTAAACAAGATTTTTAGACATTAAAAAAGCGAGCGATTTGCTCCATGTTTTAAATTTCTGTCCAGAGAGGTCGTGTTTTGATCCTCGATTGGTCTCACGCAGTCAAGTGATGCGATTTCGCAGGTCATTGTTCACCAAGCTTGAACTTTGCACTGCAGCGAACTGCGAAACTTAATGCATGACCCTGCGTTTCCGGTCTGACGCATTCACGTGCGTATGAATGGAAGTCTATGGGAGGAAAAGCCCAGTGTGACCGCAGCTACATCATGTCTTGTGTATTTTGAGTTCAGTTTGTTCATTGTTTGGTATTGTATTGTCATATCTCCTTGTGCTGACTGTGTTTGATATTTTAGTTCATGTTGTTAGTGCTTTTTTTGTAAATAAATACATGTTTTTTTAATATAATTCTGTGATCCGTGTGTTTTTGTGTGAGCATATGACAACAGTTGGTTATTTTGTGTTATCATTGATCTGCAGCTATTATCAAATCATGTTCAATGTTAGTTATTAACATTAAGCAAGCCTATTTATGTGTAGCATCTGCTTTGTAAATGATTTGTGAATGACTAGTATAGCTTTACTTTGACAGTTCCTCAAGCTAGAATGATGCAAACTGCAACTTTGTCGTACACCATGCCTACCAAAAAGGTACTATTGGTATTATTTTGGCAGTCAAGACACAAGCCTGATAAAGGTGACCCGTATCACTCAGTGGAAACGAGGCATTAGATTTAGGTCAGAACTAGATCACTCCAAAGTCTCCATTTTGAAGTTCTCCACTTCAGCCATTCAGAAGTGGACTTGTGTGCTTTGGATCATGGTCTTGCTTCAGCTTGAGGTCACTAACAGATCACCAGACATTCTCCTTTAGGATATTTTTGTACATAGCAGAATGCATGGTTCCATTTATGAAAGCAAATCTTCCAGGTCCTGAGGTAGCAAAACAGCTTAAATGCCATCACACTTCCACAACCACATTTTATTATTGGTACGCTGTTCTTCTCAAAAGCAGTGTTCCTTCTATGACACACACCTTCCAAAATGTTTAACTTTTGTCTTGTCAGTTCACAGAATATTTTCCCCAATGTCCTGGGGTTCATCAAGATATTTTCTGGCAAAACTGAGACAAGCTTTTGTACTTTTTGCCAGCAATGGTTTCATCTGGGAACTCAGCCATGTAAATAATTTTTGCCCAGTTTTTTTTTTATATATATACATTTTTTATGGTGGAGTCATTCACTCTCAATATTCAACTTAACTGAGGGAAGTGAGGCCTGCAATTCTTTGGATGTTGTTGTGGGGTTTTTGTGACGTCTTGGATGAGTTATCATTGGGGAATCTTGCGCTAACTTTGGTCAGCCAACCACATGTTCCATGTTTTTGCCATTTGTAGATGGTAGAAAGCTTTAGAAATGGCTTTATAACATTTCCAGATTGGTAGATCTACATGTAGATGTTTGCAGTGGCAGATTCAGGCATGGGCAATATGAGCAATTGCCCAGGGCAGCATCTTGCTGGGGACGGCACGGGGTGTGCACAAAAAAAAAAAAAAACTGCCCCAGTAAAAACTTTAAAATAATATTTATTTTATGGAAGTGTAATAATTTAGGTGGTAATCACAGAATAAAGACATAAGGGGCCATTCACATTTGAGGTCTTTTGCACGAGAAAAATTTAATATTGAAACCACACTGGTGAAAGCAAACTGACGTATGCGAACTAAAAATGGCCTCACACACACTCCCGGTGTGAATCCTGCTTGTTTACAGAACACTGATAAAATATGCACCGCTCATGCGCTGTGATTAGGAATAACAGCCTTTTATGTAGAGGTGTCGGCACCTAGCAAGTTTTGCAAGTTGACAAAACTGAAGTTTATAATATGATGATGGTCTTATTTTGACTAAGCATGGCTATGAAGCAGAAAGGGGGGATAAAGAGTCAGGGAGGTAAGATTTAAAGTCCCAATGAACTGCGATCATTATTTTTTTTTTCGTATTGTGATGCAGTTCCTAGAGAAACAGAATTTAAATAAACAAACAGTGGGCATGGCTTGGTTTTCCTATCGTGGGCTGAATGGATGTAGTAAAGTCGGCATTTCATTCTGAAAGATCAGGAAAGGGGGTTTTAGAAGAGTTATTACAACATAACAGACTCCGCCTGCTCACCATTTCTGTTTGTGGTCAAAACTGACAGTTGAACCAGCGTGGTTAAGTATGTTAGCCATGCCCAATAGCTCAAAATCACATAATCTGATAATTTAACTGAAAACAAACAGGAAGTGCATTTTCAGATTTCAATTAAGGATTAGAAGGGCAAACAATTCTTTTGTTCTTAATGACATGCACAGATAAATTGTTCACCACAAAACTGGCAGTGTGAGCTAACAAAACCATATTGTTAGATTTGATTTCTTAGGGACTTTATCAACATAAACTCTCGGCCATGTGTTGGGTCTAAGGCAATAGATAATTCTATAAAACATTTTTTTTTTTTTTGTATTTTATAGAATTGTCATAAATAATATTCATGCAAAACATTTCTTAAGTGATCTTAGAAAATCACTTCAGTTGTGTCTTTACATTGTTTTCCAGTTATATGGGGTGGATCACCCAGGGTGCCATTTAAACTAACTGCCACTGGGTGTAAGGAAGGTTTTAACTTCTGAGCTTTTATACAATAAAAACAACAACAACAAAAAAACAAACAAACAAACAAACAATTAAATATAAATCAAAAAGCAAAACTGAAAAGTCGAATATTTAGGAAGTTAACAACAACAACAATATTAATAATACAGAAATGTAGGTTACTGCCCTAAAGAGCTGATTTACATGAAAACTTACATGTTGGAAGAATGTAAAAGCAAGATTTGTAGCATCTCTAAAATCAACTAATTAATGTTATATTTTTTTCTTTTGCTGATTAATGATTAGGCAACTCTCCACAATCAGACTTCTTGTTTAATAAAGCAAGCATTGTGCACTTCTCTCCATTGCCATTACACAACAGCGTATCAGTTCAAATAACAAAATAGGGTGCAACTGTAAAAATATCCAAAATATTTACAATTCTAACTGTAGTTTGATAGTGCAGAAATTAGTCCCATGAACGCACATTGTTACGTATTCTGACACACTTACATGTATCGCTTTTTATAAGTTTGCAGTTTTTCGCTGATTTAGATGTTGATTAATACTCCGAATAGCGAGCAGTTATATCGTCTATTTATATGACATAGTGTAATGTTACAGATGTCTTAAATTTAATTAACCACTTTCCGCGATCATAACATCAGCGTGAGATTCCACGTGCGGCTCCTTGATGATTTATATAAAGAGACTGGCGGAGCGATACACCAATGAGCGCAGATTGACGTCACTCGGTTGTGGTTTCCATGGGAACTCTTTTGTGGAAGCCAATAGTAAATAGTAGAGGAGGAGCTAAAATTGAGGTCAGAGCGTGAGCCACTGCTTTCAGGGGCAATCGGGACCGGTATAATGCTAGGATTTTACGTGTCTTACTTAGACAAAGGTAAGCCGAAAAACATTAGTACTACAAAACACCAAGAGTAAAACATAGACATAGTGCGCATTTTCAGGATTTTGGTATTAGACTACTTAAAAACAGCGTTACAATGTTGCATAACACGTAACGTGCTGCGCATGCGCGGACATTTTTTTGCTCGCCTGTTTTTGTATACTACTCTAATACTTTTTTCAGTTCTTCTAACCTTTATAAAACATTGTTTATACATACAGTATTATGTGCGTTTTGTCGTATTGCTTATAATCTGTCAATTACGATTACCTTAAAACGAACTGTGTCACTGGTAGCACGAATTTTACATAACTGTGTCAGTGTACCTCGCAGTGCATTGAGGTCAACGCGTCGTGTGAATGTAGAAAGGCGGATAGGGCTGGCAGCTTGGCCTGAAAACAATTAATCTATAAAGCTCTACAATATTTCCAAATAGTTTCATGTTTGGCTTTTATCACAGCAATATTACTTTCACATCGTATGTGCTTTTAAAGTTAACGTGTAAGAAAAAGAATAACATGTCAGGAACATTTTATTTCATGGCAAAAGTGAAGTCAACAACAGAAAGTAATTGACAATAAGAAGCTACAGATTTTTGTTTTGCTAAAAGTTGTGACATTTTCGGTTTCAAAATTCGAGGAGCATATATAATTATTCATTATATTCCGGCACGTACGAGTGGGACTGATTTCTAAAAGAGCAAGTGACTGTTAGTCTCCAGAAATGGCTTAATATTTCGTGCCATAGATTCAGCAAGGCTCTGGACGGATATTATATATATATATATACATACATACATACATACATACATACATACATACATATACATACGTACATACAGTACATATACAGGGATGGGCAGTATTTATGATGCATGTATTTGAAATACAAAATAGTATTTTAATATTTAAATAGTAGATTCTATAGGCCTGTTTATGGAAGGTTTGCGAAGACATTTCATGCTTCCTTGAAAAAACAAAACAAAATACAGTATTTTATCCATCTATCTATCTACCTATCTTATCTATCTATCTATCCATCATCATCTATCTATCTATCTATCTATCTATCTATCTATCTATCTATCTATCTATTAGTTAATTATATATAATTAGTTAATTATATAAAATTAGTTAAGAGGCACATGAAGAGGCTGGTGAATGTAGTTTCAGTAACTTTTATGTCCAACGTAATTATACTTTGTATAATGCAAAATAAATTGCAAAAGTTAGATAAATGTTTTGTAAAGGTTTTTGAGCATGTTTTATTACAATTTTTTGTATTAAAACGTAATGAACCACGTTTGATAAACACAATGATGTATTTTTGTCAGTAGAGACAATTATTGTCAACTACTACAATAAAAAAAACCCTAATGGACAATCTTTTGGGATACCACATAAAACAATAAGTGGAGCTTTCAGGATGCACATGCGCAATCTTACAATGTCCATGAACTTCCATTTTTCATCATTGATATTTGTGTCATTTTCCCAAAAAGTTGTGCTTTTGTTCACTTGATTCTAATTAATTTTGAAAAAAAAAACTGCATGAATTTACCTTATCTTGCCACTTTTCTTTTTTTCACAGCTACAACATGTAATGAAGTCATGAGACTTAAAATATAAAGTCTAACCTTGTTCATGTCAGGTGAGACAGAGCCGAAAGCCTGCCTTTACAGAGGCATGTCTGAAGAGATGGAACCAGAGACCCTGTGTGGCTCTATGTCTCACCTGCACTGCATGGACGGGGCCTTTAAGTGGAATGACAGCAGTCGTGATCCACCCTCTTCTCCAAGACCTCAAACACATATGGATGAGGACATAGAGATGGGTGGAAATGGCTCCAGTGGAAGTGGCACAGAATCTCACAGTAACGACTCAAACAGTAATGAATCCAATGGAAATGAGTCTGTGGGCAGTTCTAGTAGAAACAGACAAGATTCTGCAATCATGACTTCATCAGGGAGCAACAAGAGGTGAGGGTAATTCAACATATTAATAAGTCACATAAAAATATTTATGTGCTTCAACCAGTCATCTTCCCTTTTGTGGGACTTTTTACCAATCAAAAAGAGAACCTCGCAATACAACATTACAGCACGAGTTTTATTTTGTATTTGACAAATATTTTTAGACTTCCTTTAACATATTCTTGCTTCTACAACACATGCACACTATTAATTAATTTTAAAAATATTTAGTTTTAAGTTTATTTAATTATTTTTAACAATTATGGATCAATCATCAATACTGCATCTATCTGAGAATAGAGAAACATTTTTTATTTTTTTTTTGGCTGACAGGCAAGGCTCTGTAGTCAGAGTTTGCTCTAATTTGAAATAAACAACTACCGGTCAAAAGTTTGGGGTCAGTACAATTTTTACATGTTGTAAAATAAGCTTATCCTGCTCACCAAAGCTGCATTTATATCATCAAAAATTGTGTAATGTTCATTCATTCATTCATTTTCTTTTCGACTTAGTCCCTTTATTCATCAGGGGTTGCCTTAGCGGAATAAACCGCCAACTTATCCAGCATATGTTTTTTACGCAGTGTATGCCCTTCCAGCCGCAACCCAACACTGAGAAACATCTATACACACTTGCATTCACACACATACACTACGGCCAATTTAGCTTGTTCAATTCACCTACAACGCATGTCATTAGACTGTGAGGGAAACCGGGGCACCTGGAGGAAACCCATGCGAACACAAGGATAAAATGCAAACTCCACACTAAAATGCCAACTGACTCAGCCGGGAACCAGCGACCTTCTTGCTGTGAGGCGATTGTGCTACTCACTGTGCCACTGTGACGCCCATTGTGAAATGTTATTGCACTATAAAATAACTGTTCAAAAGTAGTTTATAATTTAATTTAAAAAATTTATCCCCGGGCGACGCGGTAGCGCAGTAGGTAGTGCTGTCGCCTCACAGCCAGAAGGTCGCTGGTTCGAGCCTCGGTTGGGTCAGTTGGAGTTTCTGTGTAAAGTTTGCATGTTCTCCCCGCATTTGCGTGGGTTTCCTCCGGGTGCTCCGGTTTCCCCCACAGTCCAAAGACATGCTGTACAGGTGAATTGGGTAGGCTAAATTGTCCATAGTGGGTGAGTGTGTATGGATGTTTCGCAGAGATGGGTTGCAGCTGGAAGGGCATCCGCTGCGTAAAACATATTCTGAATAAGTTGGCGATTCATTCCGCTGTTGCGACCCCATTTTAATAAAGGGACTTAGCAGTAAAAAAAATGAATGAATGAATTTATTCCAGTGATTTTAAAGATGAATTTTCAGCTACATTACTCCAGTCTTCAGACTCACATGATCCTTCAGAAATCATTCATTCAGTTTCTTTTTGGCTTAGTCCCTTTATTAATCTGGGGTTGCCACAGCGGAATGACTTTGTAGCCAGTTAAGCTGATATGGCAATAAACTCAAAATTATCTCTCTCTGTAACTAGTTAAAATAAGAAACTTAATGCTTATGGTTCTTACATCTATATGTATTTTTTATATATTTGATATGTAATCTTGCTGAACACAAATAAGATACAGTCTTACAGTCTTATTATGCACTGTTATTAATTTCTCAGCCAATAGCTGATTGTCTGGTTATCTTCATAAGTTCCTCAATTTGTTTTTTATAACTCTATAAGTTTAAAGAAATGCGAATAAAGCTTATCTCTATATCAAAATTGCAGAGTAACTGGTCTCGGTCACAAGCAGAATTTACAGAATTAACTCATTAATTATTAATTTAAGGTCAGGTGAAGTGCTTTGAAATGTGCTTTTTTTTATTCAACGTTTGACAAAAATGAAGAGAGGGTGGGACATAGATTAGCTCCTCCCGTTTAAAAAACAGCCAGTAACATTTCATTTTTCTCACAACTCTGCCAGTGAGAGTGGTTGAAATCAATTGCATTTAATGAAAGGCAAATGAGAAGTGTCTTGAAGGGGCAGGGCATGTCAGATACTAGAGAGGGTTTGATTGGTCAAGATTTGATGAGAAACGAGTATGAGGTGACTTGAAAAAAATCGTTGATGCACTTAGGTGGAAGTGACAAACTGCAAGCTTTGGATGTTAACATCAGTTTTGTATTTTCTAAACACAAATCTTGTCCCTGTTTTGGAGTTCACTAACTAATAGATATCCTTAAAACTATCAGACTAAAACTAACATTTGAACAATTTTATTTTAATTTCACAGGACCTTTAAGATTCCTTATTAATGTTTGTAATGTTATGAACTCATTTTAACACTGACTGAACTACATTTTTAATAACAAATAAGGCCATCTGCGAAACTGAAAGACTTTTTTGTGCTATTAGCTATAACTTAGGTTGTTTGTCTCTTCTGTTAAGTCTAAATTCTACTTCTGCCATAAAAGCTGGTTTATACTTCTGCGTCAATTGCACGTGCGTGGTCTGGCGCAGTTACAAACGTTTCGCCATGGCTGACTCTAAAAATTGAACTACATGCTGTGACGACACGTAGCACAAGCTGTGTGATTGGATGACTTGGTAGTGTTGACTAGTGTGGGCAGGGCCAAGAGTCATGGGAAAGGGAGACACCCCTCGCTGCAGCCTGTAGTTTAGTGATGAAACGTATGTCAACGTCATGTATGTGTTAGCGCGCATGCGTCTCGACTGTCCTGTAATCAGTGTTGGGGTAACGCATTACAAGTAACTTTACTGTAATAATATTACTTTTCTAAGTAATATGTAAAGTAACGCATTACTTAAAAAAAAAAAGTAATAATATTTGAGTTACTTTTTAGGAAATGTAATGCAGGTACCTAACGCATTACTTACCATAAAACGTAACTAAATAAAGCAACTAGTTACTTTTTTGAGAAGTAACTCAATATTGTAATGCATTATTTTCTAAAGTAACCTTACCCAATACTGCCTTTAATATTTTGATTTAAGGAATGAATGTGTGTGTGAATGGTTACATTCATTAAGTCAACGTGCATGCGTGAGTGGTTGTCGGAATAAAATTTGTGAAACTATTTGTATTTTTTTAATTACACATTACAGTGTCTTATTACCATCTACCTCAACCTTAAACCCAACCATCACAGTAAGCATGTATTAGCACCATTTAATAGATGTCTATGGTTGCAACATTATCTTCTTTTTTCTTGGATTTTTATAGTGGTTGTCATCCAGCATTTTGGTGCAATATCGCTACCTTCAGCTCCAAAATGTGAATCAGAGAATACGTTTACAGATTAAATTAATGCACATTACTTGACCATGTACTACATTTGAGTTTGAATTTACTACACAACTTTTCTAAATAGTATGGAAGTATGCAATTTCGGATGCAGCTATGCAGTACGTCTTGTTGCACATGCACACTTCAATGTGCGTGGCATAGTGTATACATGACATCACTGCACTGCAGGTTGTGGATTTTTTGGGCAGAGGAGCGAGTGGAGAAGAGTGTTTAACAAGTGTCGAGTCCAGTGGAGGAGCTCCAAATTCCATCCTCATCCCCTCAACACAGAAGTACAGTGCATCTGGAAAGTATTCATAGCGCTTCACTTTTTCCACATTTTTTATGTTACAGCCTTATTCCGATATGGATTAAATTTATTTATTTCCTCAAATTTCTACAAACAATGCCCCATAATGACAATGTGAAAAAAGATTTTTTTGAAATTGGTGCAAATTTATTAAAAATAAAAAACCTGAAAAATCACATGTACATAAGTATTCACATCCTTTGCTCTAAAGCTCTAAATTAAGCTCAGGTACTGATCATTCTTGAGATGTTTGAGCAGCTTAATTGGAGTTTACCTGTGGTAAATTCAGTTGATTGGACATGATTGAAAAGGCACACACCTGTATATATAATCCCAGGGTTGACAGTACATGTCAAAGCACAAACCAAGCATGAAGACAAAGGAATTGTCCGTAGACTCCCTAGACAGGATTGTCTCAAGACACAAGGCTGGGGAATGTTACAGAAAAATTTCTGCTGCTCTGAAAGTTCCAATGAGCACAGTGGCCTTCATCCGTAAGTGGAAGATGTTTGGAACCATCAGGACTCTTCATAGAGCTGACCTGCCATCTAAGCTGAGTGATCAGGGGAGAAGGGCCTTGGTTAGGGAGGTGATCAATAACCTGATGGTCACTCTGTCTGAGCTCCAGCGTTCTTCTGTGGAGAGAGGAGAAACTTACAGAAGGACAACCATCTGTGCAGCAATCCACCAATCAGGCCTGTATGGTAGAGTGGCCAGACGGAAGCCACTCCTCGACTGGAATTTGCCAAAAGGCATCTGAAGGACTCTCAGACCATAAGAAACTAAATTCTGTAGTCTGATGAGACTAAAATTGAACTCTTTGGAGTGAATGCCAGGCGTTATGTTTGGAAAAAAAACAGACATCGCTCATCACCAGGTTAATACAATCCCTACAATGAAGCATGGTGGTGGCAGCATCATGCTGTGGGGATGTTTTTCAGCAGCAGGAACTAGAAGACTAGTCAGGATAGAGGGAAAGATGAATGCAGCAATGTACAGAGACATCCTGAATGAAAACCTGCTTCAAAGTGCTCTTGACCTTAGACTGTCGCAACGGTTCATCTTCCAGCAGGAAAATGACCCAAAGCATACCACCAAAATATCAGTGGAGTGGCTTCACAACAACTCGGTGAATGTCCTTGAGTGGCCCAGCCAGAGCCCAGAGCTAAATCCTGTTGAACATCTCTGGAGAGATCTGAAAATGTCTGTACACCATCGCTTCCCATCAAACCTGATAGAGCTTGAGAGGTACTGCAAAAAGGAATGGGCAAAAGTTCCCAAAGACAAGTGTGCCAAGCTTGTGGCATCATATTCAAAAAGACTTGAGGCTGTAATTTCTGCCAAAGCTGCATCAACGAAGTATTGAGCAAAGGCTGTGAATACTTCTGTACATGTGATTTTTCAGGTTTTTTAATTTTAGTAAATTTGCAACAATTCCAAAAAATCTTTTTCCACATTGTCATTATGGGGTATTGTGTGTAGAATTTTGAGGAAATAAATAAATTGAATTCATTTTGGAATAAGGCTGTAACATAAAAAAAATTAGAAAAAGTGATGTGCTATGAATACTTTCCGGATACACTGTATATAAATCAGCCTTTATTATTGTCAGCCTTTATTATCATTAATTCTTGATCATGTTCTAACCTCTTGTAAGAAATTTTTGAATTTTTGAATGCCTCACTCTTATTTTCCTTCTGTAGCTCAAACTCACAAAGTCTTTCACCTTCCAGTAGCAAAATTGCTTTCAGTCTGGTCAGTTCAGAGCAAGACAATCCGTCAAGTAGTGGCTGCAGGTAACGTTTTTTGACTGCTGTTGGATTTTTTTTTTTACCAAACTAAAATTCATAGTAGATGCACTGAGACTAATATTGTCACTTTGTGTGTGTTTTCTCTGCAGTAGTGAAAAGTCAGCAAAGGCTAAAACTCAGAAGGAGCTTTTTAAAACAATAAAAGCACTGGAATATCACCTCCCTCCTGACATGCGCAACAAGGGTCGGGCGAGCACACTTCACACTTTCAGATACGCCCTGCGTTGCGTCAAACAAGTCAAAGGTGAGACAATCACACAAACACATTTCTTCCTTTTTAAATGTATTTTTGAATGCAGGCAAGCCTTGTATATTTTTCTTTAATTTTGCAGCCAATGAAGAGTACTATCAGATGCTCATGATCAATGACAGTCAGCTCTCAGGTCTGGACGTGTCCTCATACACTATTGAAGAAATCAACAGCATTACCTCAGAATATACCCTCAAAAATGCTGTGAGTAGCACATACAAACACAAAAATTGTCAGCACATCTTTCGTTAAGTTTACTATTGCCAGAATTGTATTACACATTAAACATTTTCTATAAAGTTATACAACTTTTGAACTTTAAAGCTCTATTAGATTTATTGTATAATTTCCATCCACCTTTTTCACTTGCTGTGAGTTAAGCAGTAGTCAGTTAAACTATAAATGATCAGTGAAGTGTTTAGTGGTAAAATGGCATGGCATTACTCTTCGGATGCAACGATTAACCGGTTTCACCATTAACCACGCTTTAATTCGTCATGGTTAATAAAGTGTAAAGACTTCTCAACACCGTGTTTCTGCACGGAACGAAACTGCCACACCTAAACAAAGTTATGTGCGACAAAGTTAAAGTTGACAAAGTTATGTGCGCTAATTTAAATTTCAGCGCTTTACACTGAGACTAATAACCACACTGGATTAACTATGACTGTGGCTATATAAGGCAAGTTTGTTATTTCCAATGGAGGGACTCGCACACGACGCAACACGCTTACGCTTTCCAGGCACACATACTTGAGATGACAGGGAGCTTTTGTGACCGTGGGAAATGCAAACAGCTGAAGTTAGAGGAAGATGCAATGAAAAGTACACAGGTTTGCAAACCCACCTAAAGTTACAAATAATGGCGCAGATGAGAGCGATCATGTGGTGAATGTTGATCTGCCGAGTGCTAAAAGACTGATTAATGGCCCGAATCTCGATAGGTTGTATTCAATGCGCGTCCAGCCAAATGTCCGCTAAATGTAAAATCTAACACTGCACACATCATCGCTAAAGAAGCTCGCCTTTACCAAGTTTAAACTGAAACTGCGGTTTATGACTTGGAACGGTATTGCGCAGGTGGTCATCGCTAGAATCCTGCTCTTCCCTGCTCAGATATTGGGTCGGCTGACTCGCCTGCTTTTCCACAAACACAGAAAAAATGTAAATTGGCATATAACGAGACTGAGCAAAATGACAAACTAAAACTTTTTTTGATAGAAGTGAGAATTTTCTTCCTTCAATTTGTCCGTACTTTCTTTTTATTTTTCTATTTAGTTACTGATGACTGCTTTGCAGCTTTCAGCATTGAATTGAACGATTTATTCTAATCTTACGTTTATGTTCTGTAACAGAAATATTATTTGTTTATTAAATTTACATGCGTATAAAACTATTTTTATTCATTTTTCATAATGTAACAGTAGGACTTTTTATAGCAGATAACTCTCATTCAAGCACATTCAAGGCAGGATGATAATGAGAAATGTAATTCATTCTTAGTATTATTAGTCCTTAGTCATTTTTGTCCGCGAATCTGTCCGGGCTACTGATACATCCAACCTCTTTATGTGCAGCAAGCATTTGATGCATTTGAGAGCTGTACGAGAAATGGAGAATGATGGACTTTGTCTTTTATAAGTTGAGTTGAGTTGGTTTCCGTTCAGATACATCGCTGTGCTGCCGTGTTCGCACATGTTTAAAATCCTCCAGATTACCGGCAGGGATAATGATATAAATAGGGAAAGAGACCTGCTGTACTGCTATCCACATTGTCTGCATTCAGACTCTGGATTCAGGAGGAGAGAAGTCCTCCTCATTTATAGTGTTTATATAAAAGTAATTATCTTTTTAATAATATAACAAATTATGGTTATATATTATATGAAATTATGAATAGCCTGTCCTATATGTAACAGGGCATTCAGTTACTTACTGTTTATTTCTTTGCATTTAAACTATAAAATCATGCGTCTCCTCACATTTTGTATTAGATTTTTTTTTTATCTTGAGCTGGTGAGCCAATTGACAAAAGCCCTTCTTTTTCCCCCTGCTCTACTGGCCACGCCCACTTGGAGGTAGACTTGAACTGAAAGAGGATGACCCTTTAAAACACCAAGAGTGACATTGTTTTCATGAGATAAAAAGTGCAAAGTCAAATGTACCTCTTTACAGATAACAACATTAGTATTAAAATGATTTGTTTGTTACTGTGAATATAATTTTTTCTATACAAGATTTTACAATCCATAATTTAAGTCATCACCTGTTGAACAATGTGGATACAATTAGCTTTAGCCCCTGATCGAATTATGAGCTAATTATATGATGAAACAAAGTGTGAAATTTATATTGTGTGTGTGTGTGTGTGTGTGTGTGTGTGTGTGTGCGTGTGTGTGTGCGTGTGTGCGTGTGTGCGTGTGTGCGTGTGTGTGGGTGTGTGGGTGTGTGTGTGTGCGCGTGTATGCGTGTAAAGGATATTTTTGCAGTTGCTGTGTCCCTGATCACAGGGAAGATTGTGTACATTTCAGAACAAGCTGCTGGTATATTGAACTGCAGGAAGGATGAATTCAACGACAGAAAGTTTGTGGAGTTTTTGACACCTCGTGATGTCAGTGTGTTCTACAGTTTCACAACACCATACAGACTTCCGTCTTGGAGCATGTGCACTGGAACAGGTCAGTGTACCACGTAAACTTATGCATGTAAACAAACTACACATGTTCTCATTCACTTTCACTAGATCTGAACCGATGTTTTTTTCTTTACTATTCAGGTAGTACTTGAAAATCTGTATATCACTTTATAATGTTATTGTTTACTAGTCTGTACTTCACAAAATATACCAATTTTTTTTTTTAAACACAAAAATAATCTGTTTTGACAAAGCTGTTACAGACTGGGAAGTTGGTATGGGGAAAATGAAATTAATAAAAAAACATTACTATGCAAAAGAAGATATGAGAGAGATATATCAAAGTGAAATATGAAAGTTATTTATTGCCATTTTTCAGGAATCCTTTTTGAGGAACTGACAAGGACAAAAAAAAACTATAAAAAAAACTTTTATTTGATCTAGGGATGATGCTCAAAACAACCGATTAATCGTTAACCAAAAGGGTGCGTTTGCAACCAATTAATGGTATCAGTTAAACGATTAAAAAATAATTTTAGATATTTTAAAGTTTGGCTGTATAAGGGGCCGATGCACTTTTTGCATTGAGAGGCGCATATTTTAAATGGTTTATTAACGGCCGCACTGCTTATGCGCCCTACTGTGTGCTCGAGCAGAAAAAGCATGTTACATCAGTCGCTTTTTCATTCTTCAATCAAATGAAAGCACTGAAGGGTTTTCATTGAGGTGACCGCAGTGTTTGTGTTGTCAAGACGACTAGGGCGAACTTTTAATGATGGAGGAAAGACTTGTGATCACTGCTTCAAGAGATCCAGAACTGTATTACTTTACAAATCTTGAATATCACAAAGTTATTAAATATTACAATTGTAAAAACATGGACAGCAACATTCACGCACCGTACGGGTCAGTTGATTCAGTCGTTTCCTAGTGACATAAAAAGAGCACCACGCTTCTTTTTTTCTTGTCAACATAAAAAGCCGTGCAGTGCGCCTCACGTTTTGGAATGGAAAAGCGCGATCGGTGTGATCAGCCCCTAAATGTGCAACACATATTTGTTAACTCTTGGGATGGTAACACGTGCAACCACACGTGTCTACAGACGTATTTTGCAAAAGAACCAAAATGAAAGAAGGATATTTCTGGTCACAGTTTGACACAAACCAGCGCTGATGCTGATCGCCTCTGTGCTGCCTGGAGCCGCGTCATAAACTCAACAAATAGGCTTTTAATGATTTAGCGTACAACCAACAAACCAACCTTTTTTCCATTTGGAAAATTACAGTTTTTAATTGTTCTTATATAATATCAATTTTTAAAATAGCCTACATAATCTACGAATCAAAGAAATCCAAAGATTTTCTTGATTTTTGCATAATAATAACTCTGCATTGAACTGAGGCTTTAATTTTATAGCTTGAAAAACATGCAAATAATGCAATATCATATGTAAACAACAAAATCACACATGAACCGCAAGTGAGACAGATGAAATAAGTCATAATCATCAGACATAATCTTTAATTTAATGACTTCTATTAAAATGTTGACAGAGGTTTTGTGAAATAATAATAACAGCGGCGCATTAATTAAATCCGTATTTTTCGTGGAGCGATCGATTTAATAGCCTGATATTTTATTAGACGGAAGAAAAAAACCTGATTGGAGAAACAGCCTATGCCGGTTCTTAAAAAGGATTTAGTCAGTGTTTTCGTTTTGTAATCTAAATTTTTCATTTAAGTAAAAAAAATCTAGGGCAGGCCTGTTTATTTTATTATTTTTATTTAGTTTATTCTTTATTTCTGTGCTGTTGGAAACACTGCAGGTGCGTGAAGATGCTCTGTTAACGTCTGTATGCTGCTGTTTGCATGTTAAATAAATCCAGTATTTTAAATCACAATATTTAATGTGTCACACAAAATAGACATGTAAATTTAAAAAAAAAGTATAATATTTTGATATTAATCTGACAAGTTAACGGTTAATATTTGGTAAACGATGGGTGGTTGTTGGTTGGCAAAACTAACCGAAATGAGCATCCCTAATTTGATCACTTGTCATGAAACATTATTATTAAATTACATACTTTTTTATTGTCAGTTGTTTTTTTTATGTACTTCGTTGTGTAGACCAGTGGTCCCCAACCTTTTTATTTTTGCGGACCGGGGGGTCGGGGGTATATGTAGATTGCTAGGAGAACATCAACTGTTTTGTCAGAGGATGACAAGCTGAAAAAACATTGCTGTAACTCTGATACAAGTTTTTTTTCCGAAGAAAATGAAAAAGCACTACAGTACCATAGACAATTACTTTATTGGAGTATTTCATACAAAGTACGGAGCTGATCAGTCAGTTCTTGTCATGTGACTCACGTTGCACTTGCGGCATTCTGAAAAGTTGAGATGTTTTCAATTAGGTGCGCCTGGAAGATACCAGCACGTTGTTCCCAATATTTGCATGCAAGCCGCACGCCCTCCACATGATATGTGAACAAGGCCACTGTCATTTGCGATCTATGGCAGTTGATTTTCTTCTTGCACAGACATGCTGGATTCACCTGATTTGTTGACAAAATGGGTTGCGGATCCATTTTTTGGCAGTTCAAGGGTCCTTCACTGGGCTTTTTCCTTTTCGCAAAGAATCTTTCCAAAGACATCTGTTTCTTACTGATTTTGCTAGCTTGTGGGTTATATTTTGGCGCTAATATGGTCATTTTTTTTTTATTAAAAATTGTTCAAACTCAGATAATAAATAAATGGAAATAATTAATGAGTTTATTGTGTGCCCCTGTGGCCTGGGTGTTGGGGACCACCGGTGTACCCTAACTATTTGGATCAAAGCTTGACTATCAAAAAATATCACCTAAACCTAAATTAATGCTTGCCTATTAGGCTTTTTAAGCAGAACAATGGCAAAATTATGATTATGCTTAGCTCATTCAACTTCTGTTTAGGATTTTATATAAATGATAAAAATCTAGGTTATTGGATATAATGTAAAATTCATTCATCCATCCATCTCTGCTGCTCCACCAATCTGAATGTAAAATAAAAATTCAACAGCAGTTAAATTAACAGTGACAAATTTTTAATCAAGCAGTTAGATAAACGGAACCACACACATTGTAAGAACACTTGGGTCAATATTGTTTTTGTTGTGCTAGTTTTTTCTTCACTGAAGAATGTGTGATTTTTTAAAGACTTTCAAACACTGACTAGACCTGGCTCCATATGGCATATACACTACCGGTCAAAAGCTTGGGGTTTGTTTGATTTTTAAATGTTTTTAAAAAAGCTTCTCCTGCTCACCAAGGCTGCATTTATTTAGTCATAAATACAGTACAAATTGTGAAATGTTATTGCACTATGAACTAACTGTTAAAAAGTAGTTTATAATTCAATTTAATGATTTATTCCAGTGATTTTAATGATGAATTTTCAGCTTCATTACTCCAGTCTTCAGAGTCACATGATCCTTTAGAATTCACTCTATTATTATTATTATTATTATTATTATTATTATTATTATTATTATTATCATTAATATTATTTGTAGTAGTAGTAGTATTATTAGTATTATTATTCTTGGTGGGAATGGTAATAAATTGGTAATTGTAATAAAAGTAAGAATGACTGGACTAATAATTTCATTTGAAAATACATACAATAAGTAATAAATAAATATTTAATAAATACGTTTTTAACAATTTAACCTTTTTTTTTTTAAATAAATACCGCCTTGATGAACAGAATAATTTTCTTCAAAAAGAAAAACCAACCCCAAACCTTTGACCGGTAGTGTAGTTATATTTGAAAAAACATGTAGAGGGAACTTTTTATTTTAATTCACGCTTGAATTCATTTAATTCACATTCATGCATTTTTCACTGTTTTTTTAGAGTCTCCATCCACAGAGTTCATGCAAGAAAAATCCTTCTTTGTCGCATCAGGTTAGAGACTCTTGAATTGCTCATTATTAAACAAACAAAAATTTGTATGAAGTGTTTAGTATTAAGCAGTTTTTAAGAAATGACTAAAACCATATTTTTCATCAACATTTGATCCTCTAACTGTAGCACATTGCATTGTAATTCTGTTGTCTGCATTGAGTCTACTTTCTCTATCATTTCATTTATTTAAACAATGTTATTGTACAGCATGCTTGACCAGGGGTTTTCAACCTTTTAGGACACATGCCCCCCCAAGTTTGGCTAATTTCACTCGCCCCTCCCCCCTTCCCCCATGTGCAAACTTCATTTTACTACATATTACTTGCTGTGTTTAAAGTGCATAGCATTAATTACGTTGAAACATAAATATATAGCTTAACTGATTCAGTTGTGATGGCTGAGCCTGTTTCTGTGAGGACAACATGATTGGATTCCTGGCATGACTAACTGTAAATCATCTTCCACTGTCAATATGTATGAGCCGTAGCATACTTGCTTTTGATGTACGTACATACAGAAAATGTTGCTATGCTGAGCTCTGACGGTGTGGTTCAGTCGAACATTGAGTATGAATACATGGGACACCAACACTTTAATAGATTTTAATATAATTAAGACAATACTCTGATTAAGAGTCTACCAAATAAACAGCGAATTTTTTTTGATTACCTTAATCCCACTAAACTCATAACTGAACTAAAAAGGAATGGAATTAAGACATTAAGTATGCATATATTAGTGGCATTATTGAAGTAAACATTGCAATCAAACTATTACCGTCATGTCATTTTTCGCCATATTTTCCGACAAGATCCACACACATGGCTTTCAGTAAAGGGCCGCAGACACACACATCGCGAAATGCAGAAGTTTTTTCTTTCCATTTGCCGTTATTAAATTCCATTAAAACAACACTCTTCCACCTGTCCTGACTTCTTATTTGCGTCCAATGAGGTACAATGATAATTTGTTACGGGGGCATGTATGAAATGTTCATGAGTGAAAGTGAAACTGCTAAACTGCAGTCAAAGTCACCCAAAATCACGTGAAACTCTGCAGGAAACGTGGATAGCCTGGGGATGCAACATTCAAAAAAGCACTTCACGTAAACAACTTAATCATATTACTGTCTATTAAGGCTAACTAGATTGCTGATGTCCATGTAAACGTCAGTAGAGTCTTCAAAGTAAGTGAAAGTTCCAGATGGTTATCCTGCTGATTTGATTCAGAAGGGCACATTTTTGTCAGACGCTGCCTGGTTTTACTTTCATTCACAGTCATTCATTTTAAAAAGCACCTGGTCCATTTTATTTGTATATATTTTTCTCAAACGCATAAACTCTACAGGTGCTTGATAGTTATCTGTGGAGGAGCTTACATTAATCATATCCTCTGTAGTAAACACATAAAAAATCGGCAACATAATTTACTCGAGTGCACGCCTCAAATTCTCACACCCCCCTTAAAAGGTGCTGGGCTGGTCGGTTTGCCCCACAGTTTGAAAACCTCTGTGCTAGACTAACTGGGATTTGTCAGAGTGCCTGTTATTCATGTTTGCCATTTGCTTAAAAGCATCTGCTAACTGAATAAATGTAGTTGTTAAATATTAATCTGTAAAATTGTCTGGCTAGTATGTTACTTGTAAATTGGGATCCACGGCTTTTTTGTTTGTCCACTAAGGAAACAAATAATTTTTTAAGTTTTCTTTTCATGTAAATCGTCTGGCCATAAATGGCATTTTAGTGCTAGTGAGTGTAAAGTGAACATTTGCCATTTTGCTGTGAGTGAATGGTCTGATGATGCAAGATGTAAGTTTGAAATTGATTGTTTATATTTGTGTCTGTGTGTATGTAGTGGTGGTAAAGAGAAAGAAGGGGATCTGCAGTACTATCCCTTCAGGATGACTCCATATTTGATGAAGGTTCAAGATCCTGAGCTTTCAGAGGAAGTTTTCTGCTGCCTCATACTTGCTGAGAGAGTCCACTCTGGATATGAAGGTAATCAGAGGCCATTAGGGGTGTAACAGTACACTGAAGTCTCAGTTCGGTTTGTACCTTGGTTTTGGAGTCACGGTTCGATACGAGTATGGTACAACAGGAATAATAACAAATCCCCAGTTCTTGCTTTTTCAGTTTATTTTGAAAAGGCAGAAGTGCTTTGTCACAGTCAGTAACAGAGCTGAAAAGCTTCTTGTGATGCAAAAGTACAAAATAAATAGAAAAATTTAAAAATATAATTAGGAGATTTCATATTAAACTTTCAAAGGTTGAGCCCAACCCTCTCCAAAAACAACAGAAAAACAGTAATTGTGTGTAAGATTCAGAAAACTTCTAAACTGAAATCTCTTCAAATGAAGATGCTAGCTCCTTTCATAACAGCGGGTGCAGTAGACAAGTCTTGTTGTGTCTTATATTTCCATTGTTTTTCTATGTAAACGCGGTTGAAATACATGCGTAACTCGCCTCTTCTGCTGCTCCTTGCACATGAGCACTGCATAAAAATAAAACTTTCAACTTTTACCCGCTTCAGCACGCATTACTTGTCACTAGTGAACCAATCAGAAGAACTAGCATTGCGAGCTTTTGTGTAGCTCAAGTAGACTTGACGATAGTAACATGGCAGCACTACTTCTAAGCAATACATCTCATGTTTCCAACCGTATTCGCCATGTGACCATGAACTGAACCGTCAGCTCCGTACCGTCACAGTTCTGGAGTAATCAGAGGCCATGTACCGTTACTCCCCTAGAGGCCATGTTGCCTCATGTTCGAACAAACAAAGATCACTTTAATGAATATGAATCAAATAATGTTTTTCATTCTTTTTTTTCTAATTAGCACCGAGAATTCCACCTGAAAAGAGAATCTTCACCACAACACATACGCCAAACTGTGTGTTTCAGGATATTGATGAACGGTTTGTAACTGCTGTGTGTTCATTTTATCACCTCCATGTAGTGTATTATGTGTCTTGTTGAATTAAAATTAGACCATTTGGTTACAAAATTTGGTACCCTTTTCAGAGTTTGCTTTGTATGTAAACATACATATTGTTATTTTAAAAGTATATATTATTAACTAAAGGATGTGGACATGGACGTACTGTTCATTTAAAAGGTAAAACAATTTTTGAAGCCCTTGAAAAGGTACCACCCATTTTTCCAGAATTAATACAGTACCCTTAAAAGAAAACATAAGCAGTTGCTACATACTTTCATTATCACCTTCACTTGAAATGACACAATCTAATCTTTTTTAAATTTAATTTTGTAAATGAAAACCATCCTGAGCTGGTTTGATCTTAAATTGTGCTAATTACCCTCATGTTGTTACAAAACTGCTGAAACTTTAATTTATCTTAACACAAATTAAGATATTTTAGGTGAAATCCAATAGCTCCCTCATCCTCTAAAGACAGCAAGGTTGTCAAGTTTAAAGTCCAGAATGTACCAAAACATCCTCAAAACAGACTAATACAACTTTATTCAACTGTTTCTTCAACTCCGTGTCAGTATAGGGTGCACGTTCAAGTGCCGTGCTTGGTTGCGCATCTGACATATTACCTACATTTGGCTGTGGTTCGTTTCAGACAAACAAAAGTCACTCTCTGTAATGATAGGTGAGAAGCTTGTTGATCCATTTGTAGTCCCTTTTTATAAGACAGGATAAAAAGACTCAAACTCACAAACATGTACAAAGCTGACGGGAGTTTAGCAGAGTAAAAGTCAGGCTTGGTTAGGGGCTGGCAGTAAACAATCAAGAGAGAGAGATCAGCCAGAGGTCAGGACAGGCAGCAAAACAATCAAGATAAACAACAGTTCAGGTCAGTACACAAACAATTAGTCAAAAAAATGCTCCTAGATAATGGCCTAGGCAAACTAAATTTCTCACTGAGCAGTGGAAAGCATACGGTTACACTACCAGTCAAAAGTTTGGGGTCAGTAAGATTTTAAATGTTTTTAAAAAAAGCTTCTCCTGCTCACCAAGGCTGCATTTATTTAATCAAATACAATACAGAACAAATTGTAAAATTGGGAAATGTTATTGCACTGTAAAATAACTGTTCAAAAGTAGTTTATAATTTAATTTAATAATTTATTCCAGTGATTTTAATGATGAATTTTCAGCTTCATTACTCCCGTCTTCAGAGTCACATGATCATTTAGAAATCACTTATAAATCAATAATTATTTAATATTATTGTTATTATTATCATTTTTAATGGTTATGGTAATAAAAGCAATAATAAATTTAATTTAATAATGAATAGTTTCATTTGAAAATACATACAATAAGCAATAAATAAATATTTATTAAATAGACCCTTTTCACGTTTCCAGGTTTCTCAGTAGCAGAAGTCATCATAGTTGGGAAAATTTAGAGCACAGTGAGTAGGTGAATACAACAAATATATACATTTTTTTACAATCTAATTTGCTCAATTAATAAAAAGAAAAACTCAATTATGATGTTATAAAAACTTTCAGAAAAGGAAAAAAAATGTGTGAGACTGATGACGGCAGCCAGAGAAAAGAATAGCATAAAATTGACTGTCCTGTCTAATAGACGTTGCATTAGAAACTCCTCGTACAGGCGGTAATTCGTTTTTTTTTTGTAATTTGAAGCAAAGATGATATACTTCATATATAAATGCATATAAATGTTCATACGTTTAAAAAATATATATAAATATTAAAAACTTCAAAAGATTTAAGATGCTGATGGCCGTTAAACGTGTCATAACAGATTTCTGAAAAGGGTCTTCTTTCTGAAAAAAGTATTTAACAATTTAGCAATGCTTTTTACATTTGTTAAATGCTGCCATGATTAACAAAATTATTTTCTTAAAAAATTCAAAAACTTAAAAAAAAACAACCTAAACGTTTCACTGGTAGTGTATACAGGATGATTGGCATGAGCTGCAGGGTAATTAGTCCCAGGCATAAGGGAAATGGTGTTCGAGTGATCAACTTGGGTGACTGATGCCTGTGGTGGTATCAAGAAGATGTGGTGTTCACAACATTCGGGGTGGTACATGTCACTGCAATCTGAGGAGAAGAACCTGTTGAATAAGTACTTTTTTATTTGCGCACAAAAATATTTTCATAGATTCATAACAACCCGATTGAACCACTGAAGACATATGGTCTGTATAGAGGGTGTATATTTATTAATTTTGTTAATTAGGGGTAATAACTTAAACGCGTTATTATAAAAAATGTAAACACTTTCATTCATTTATTCATTTTCTTTTCGGCTTAGTCCCTTTATTAATCAGGGGTCAGCATAGTAGAATAAACTGCCAAGTTGTCCAGCATATGTTTTACGCAGCGGATGACCTTCCAGCTGCAACCCATCACTGGGAAACACCCAAACACTCATTCATACACATACACTACGGACAATTTAGTTTACCCAATTCACCCATAGCGCATATCTTGTGGGGGAAACGGAAACATCAGGAGGAAACCCAATGTGAACATGGGGAGAACTTGCAAACGCCACACAGAATTGACAACTGACCTAGCCGAAGCTCGAACAAGTGACCTTCTTGCTGTGAGGTGACAGTGCTATCCACTGCACCACCGTGCCGACCTGTAATACTTTACCAAAGTTATACCAAAGGCAGTAGTTAAAAATGCCCCAAAATATACTGTAATTTTTGGATGATATCCAATCTGCACCATAGGTTTCAAACCATCCTCTTTTGCATTCATGTCAGATACAACTGTTTATATTTATTATTAGAACAAATTAAAACATACAATCCTAGATCCTAGACACTTATGCTGCAAAGAAAAACAAAATCTCAAATTGAAGCATATCTTGTATCTCAATGCATTGCAGGGCAGTACCTCTGTTAGGATATCTGCCTCAGGACTTGATTGGAACACCTCTTCTTTCACACCTGCATCCCAATGACAGACCTATAATGCTGGCAGTGCATCAGAAAAGTAAGGATTCAGAGTCACATACACAACTAAGTGCTTAATTTGTTAAAAGCTCAATGTTGTGCACTACAAATTATTATTATTATTTTGTTGAAAGATGAAGCAGAGTTCAGTATTATGTGCTATTTCAACTTAAAATATGCTGTCATCAAATTACAGAGTATTGTCATTGTTATCTCCCATAGTTCTGCAGTATGTTGGACAGCCGTTTGATCACTCTTCAGTCCGATTCTGTGTGAGAAATGGAGAATATGTTACTCTTGATACAAGCTGGTGTAGCTTTGTCAACCCATGGAGCCGCAAAGTGTCCTTTGTGATTGGACGGCACAAAGTTCGCATGTAAGTTTTCACAAATGTGTACAGTAGTGAACATTTGAAGTGGATCAAAAATGTTTATTTTTTTTCCCCAATTTCTGTTTAACAGAGAGAAGTTTTTTTTCCACACATTTCTAAACATAATAGTTTTAGAAAACTCTTTTCTAATAACTGATTTATTTTATCTTTGCCCTGATGACAGTTAATAATATTATACTAGATATTTTTCAAGACACTTTATAGCTTAAAGTGATGTTTAAAGGCTTAAGTAGGTTAATTAGGTTAACTAGGCAAGTTAGGGTAAATAGGCAAGTTATTGTATAGCAGTAGTTTGTTCTGTAGACTATTGAAAACAAATAGAGCTTAAAGGGGCTAATAATTTTGACCTTAAAATGTTTTTTAAAAAAATTAAAACATCTTTCATTCTAGTCGAAATAAAAATAAAAATATTATCAGACATACTGTGAAAATTTCCTTGCTCTGTTAAACATGGTTTGGGAAATATTTAAAATAGAAAAAAAAAAATCAAAATCAAAGGGGGGGGGGGACAACAATTTTGACTTCAACTGTAGATAAAGCATTTTTTAATGTGATATTTTCTATATGGTTTGTGTGTATATGTGCAGGGGTCCAATGAACGAGGATGTTTTTTCAGCTCCAACTTTCACAGAGGAAAAAATGATTGATTCGGATGTGCAAGAAGTAACTGAACAGATTCACAGACTACTCCTACAGGTGAAGCACACACATAACATGTACAGTTTGGGGAATTTGAAAATTCTGTTATTATTTACTTCTATAAATCTCCTTCTGTCCTTCTAAAAGCAAAATAAAGTATGTGTATTCAATCTAATACTTGATTACTTAAAGCAGTGGTTCTCAAAGTGTTATACACTTATCACTACCACCCATGGGTTTCCTTCTAGTCGTACACAGAGGAATCACTGAATTAAAAAAAAAAAATAAAATAAATAATGTTAAAAAACACTTTTTGTTTTTTTTTCACACTTAGACACATACGATAACACCACTGATCAACATTGGCTGTTCTCTGTCATGTAGGGACAATTAATATTCAGTGTGTCAGCTACTAAATTCAAATATTTTTCCCGCAATAGCTCATGCTGAGCCAAAGGACGAGGCATGCAACGCTTGTGATCAATCATAATATATTAGTGTTTTCAAACAAATAAAGTTTATTTCCGGTTTCAGACATTTAAATACATATACGTAGGCTACTAAAACATAACATTTGTTTGTAAAGATACGCACGGATACCTGTGGAGATTGTTTACACATTAATCTGATGATGTATGTTATTGACAAGGTAATTAGAATGGTAACACTTTATATTGTTGGTCCATTTGAGTATTAGTAGACTCTCTGCTTGATATCTGTTGAAATGCTCCTTCTACAGACATTTAACAGACTTTAATCTTTGCAAGTACATGTCAACTTACACTAACCCTAACCCCAACCTATCAGTCTACTTATAATCTAATGAGAATTAGTTGGCATGTAGATGCAATGTAACTTAAATTCAACAAACGGACCATATAAATAAAGTGTGACCATTAGAATATTCTCCCAGTTAAACAGCCAATGTCAATATCTGCAGAAAAGGTCAAAAGAATAATGATATTCATAATAATCCGGGCTGCGCTGTGTCATGTGACAAACTTTGTGTTGCTATAGAAACCTTCTAAATAATGGAAACGGGCTTAAGTGGGAGTATTTAAAACTTAAGTTTGCATGGTGGCAATGGTTACGTCATTAATTTTGTTTTGAAGAAGAACTAAATATGTGTTAAGAGTTTACATTTAATGACAGCAAAGCTTTTTAAAACTTTTTAAGTACTGTACAATTACTTAACTTTTAAAACTGCTGCTCGTTTTTGTACTTTTTTTAAGCACAGTGCAGTGTTAATATTTAAACTGCATATACAATGTTTAAAATGGCCCACAATAATAAATATTTTTATTAGGAATAAAACTGCCTCCTTTTTGTGCTGTGTAGAGCTGTAGGAGAATAATTAGGCCTACTATACTACTGTATATTATTGCTGGTCATTATGGTTGTAGTTGGAGAAACAAAATGTTCTGAGGTGGTACTTGGTGTAAAAAGTTTAAAATATCTTTAGGCATTTGTAATTTAGACTTTTATTCACACATGATAACTGATCTCCAGCTAATTTGGTTGATCTGAGGTTGCTGCCTATGCTTGTGTTTGTTGTAAAGGACAGCTGTATCAATCCTCATAATCATGTTCAGTAATGCAGCGATTGGCTAGCAGCACTGTAGCATAATGACATCATCTGATTAATATTCAAGTATCAGACATGCGAACAAAATGGCAAAATTAGTAGTAAATAAAATGGTTTGTAAAATATGATTTTGGCTATTTGTACAGGGTTTGCACTTTCCTGCATCAATAATATACCAATTTATTTAGATTAACATGTAGGGCCTGTCCCATGTAATTCACATTACGTAGGGCATCAACTTTAAATTAGCTCCAAAGGGAAAATACCAGAATTTGAAGGGGCTTCAAAAGCATTGACTCTTTTGAACTGAACAAACGAATCATTCAGCACGGACGATTAAAAGGACACTGCTGTTGACACCAAAATGAATATAGCTATCTGAAATGTAGTAAAAACAATTTAATACTTAAGCAGGTTAACAAGATCTAGTATTAGGCAGTAGATTCAAAAATATACACAGGCCGCTTTGAAACAAAAGAGACTTTATTGACTACAAACAGAAAATAGCACCTAACACACACACACACACATAAAGAAAAGGAAAACAAAAGAAAGAGATAAAAAAAAAATCAAGATGAAAAACCTAACCAAGTGAACCGAATCATCATTTCAACCTTTACTGTCTCTTGGACAGGTTAATCTATCATTTACATGATTAGCAGAGTATGCACCAGTTCAGTAATGGATCTAGAGGTGTACTTGCATTTCTTAGTGCTATGGTGAATCACTCAGTGGAGCTGGATTCCCACGTGAGTTCACTCGTTGTTGGTTTGACATGAGTAGGTCCACGCGGAATCTGCGCGTGCAAAATTCCACAGAATTACGCAGATTTTTAGCCCATCATTGATTCTGTTTATTTACTTTTGTAAATGTGTGCAAATTTATATTTAGTTTTTAAATTAATTTCAGTAATATTATTGAAATATATGAAAATATTTATATGATTTATTTACAATATAGTTTGTAAAGTAATAGTATCTGTCTTTTGGTAGATATATTATATGAAAGACTTGCTTTGTTTACCAAATAAAGTGGATCTAATTGGATTTGCATTGTAAACATTAAATACAAGTTAAAACTGTATTACTTTTTATTTCATATATTAATGTTTTATTTATGATACTCCCAAAATCATTCCGCATAAATCCGCAGATTTTAAAAAAAATTCTGTGCAGAAATAGCAAAAGATGTCCACCGATTCCGTCTGGCCCTACTTATGAGTCTGTTGATGCAGCGAAGTCTGGTAGTTCAAGTCTAGATGCAGCAAAAGGCTGTAGTTGTGTTGACTAGTTTCCCGGATGAGCTTGACTACCCTTACAAAAAATTTATGCAGTTTTTAAAAAAAGAATACTGCAGTTTTTAAAGGAATACTGCAGTATTAGTTAACTTCTGAAAAGTGCAGTTTTTTGGACACGAAAAAGCTGTGTTATTTAAATATATTGCAGTGTTACTGCAAAACAACTGAAGTACTACAATACAACCAACTGCTGTACATCTACTGCAATACAACTGAAGTACTACTACAGTACAAATGCAGTACAACTACTGCAGTAATACTGAAGTGATACTACTGCTATAATGCAGTACAACTCCTCCAATGGTACTGAAGTACTACAACTACTATAATGCTGTACTGTTACTGCAATACAACTGCAGTACTTTTACACTATACACCTGCAGTACAACAACTACTACTACTACTAGACTCATGACAGACAGAATAGAAAGAAGAGTAAAAAGGAGATGTTGAGTTGTGATGCTGGTTTCATCCCATCTTAGTGTATGTGACCAGCTTGACTAGACCCGGAGAAGAGTTTTAGCCATCTTGAAAAAGAAGCAACTCAACTGTTCAACAACAGCTCCTGCTGAACTGCTGCTGGTATGGCTACTGAAGAGAGTTTTGGGGTGATTGGTTTTAACCATCAATGTTTCCGGCCACTAATAGAACTGGATCAAAAGCCATATTTTCACTGTTGTCTCTAAAAGGAGCATTTAATTGGAAGAAAGAAAGAGAAAAAAACTGGAATAAAACTGGCTATATATCTTATATATTATAAAATACCATGTAAGTTTTGCTTAAGATTATGTTTCCCTTTCAAATTAAGGGTTTTGCATAAAATAATCTTTTAAATATTTTTTTAAATAATAAATGATGGGCACTTTGCTGTCTCCTTGAATATGTTGTTTCAATAAAGCAAAATTATCTTTACACTTAAGTCAGTCTGAGGTGGCAGGTCCTATACCACTTTAAAGACACAACAGCTAGTAATGTTTAGTCTTGTTTAAAAGGTGTGTAACCTTTGTGTAACTGTGGACGCAAGAAGCAGCTGTTTGAAGTCGGTGCCATGTATCAGGATGATAATGCACCAATACACACAGCAGGATTAATGACTGAGTGGTTTGATGATCATGAAAGTGAAGTTGAAAATCTCCCATGGCCTGCACAGTCACAAGAAATAAATATTATTGTGCCACTTTGAAGTGTTTTGGAGGAGCGGGTCAGGAAATGTTTTCCTCCACAGGCATCATTAATTTCCCGTTTTTACTGAGTGGTACAGTACTTAAGGGTCACATTTATCAGGCTTGCATTACCATATTGGCCCATTTCCACTGAGTGGTACGGTACGCAACGGTACGCTTTAATGGCCGTTTCCACTGTCAAAAGGTACCAAAAAGCGAACCGTACCATACCACTTTTTGGATACCCTTTCGAAAGGGTACCTAGCACAACAAAAGGGCACCCAAAGGCAGACCAAGACATGCAGCTGAATGCTATTGGTTTACAAAGAAGGGTCACTAGCTCATGCACAAGTCAGGAGAATAAAAATGAAGGAAGCTGCATTTTTAAATACACAGCCGAGACATTACACCTAAATAATATATACATATAATAACGACCATGGTCGACCAGAGCCTGAACAAACCTTGTCGTCGACTTGAACAGCCACAAATCCATAAGGAAGAAAATCTACCCTGTGTCTCGTAGTCGTTTTCAAGGCCGTCTAAAGTGCGAGTGGTTTCACTTTCTCCAGAAAGCTAGCGTCCGCGTCTATATTTGACTTTATTTGACAAACTTGTTGAGCTGATGATAATAACATGCTATAACATGCGTTATTAACAAAATAACGATGATTATTGAAGTACTTCTGACATCCGATCCTTTCAGAAATGGACAAGCACAGTGTGAAAAAACAAAGGAGAAGCAGGAAAAAACCAAAGAAGCAAATGATTCTTTAAGCAACCTAAAACATGAACAAACTGCCATGTTTTACTATTATTTTCGCCTTTTGTACTATTATGAACTCTGAATGAAGGAATTACTTTCTAACAAGAGGTTACATGTGCTGATGAAGATTAACACTATATGTTGCGTAGTTTTTGAACCCAAATAAGAACTAGATGTATGTTGTGTGTAGTTTTTATCTGTAACATATCATAGACTGTAAGGGGCTGTATGTGTTCCTATATGTCGCATTTATTTATTTATTTATTTATTTTATATGATAGGCTACCATTGGTACCCTTTTGACAAGCCTGAAAAAGATAACCGTACCGACCCATACTGTACTGTACCATACTGTACCACTTAGTGGAAATGGGCCAATAGTGACCTGGTCCAAAACCAGGTGTTTCAATTTCATTGTTCAATCCCTGTAATGTCTTGTATAGATAAGGTCAAGTTAATTGCCAAATTTATGTTTGCTTGTGGTGGTAAGCTAGTTGAGGTTGAATAATGCAATGACAGTATCTAGCATAAAGTCTACTCAAGTGAGTGTTGAAGTCACAATACTACAAGCGGGCTGTCATCCTCTGAGAATGAGGACAGCAGCTTATCCAATTCCTCAGTAAATGCATCCAACCTACAAGGGAATTGGGTAAATGACCAGATTGGGAAATCTAGCTGGAGAAGTAATAGAAGACTGCATGGTATTTAAATGAGTAATTATTGGTAAAATCTGCATGATTGGAAGATTTTCAGTCATTAGACTTGAAAAAGCCAGTTCCTTCTCCCCTCCCGATCGGGTGCATAGTGTGGGGGATTGCCAAGTTTTTAGAGAGAGCAGATGAAATGACTGAGACCTGGGGATCTCAGTCAAATGCAATATATGAAGATTGGATTGTGATGCTAATGCTGGAATAAAGTATGCTTTGTTGTCAGCTGACTGACAATTCCACAGCCCAATGGAAATAGATGAAGATGTGTATGAGGAAATGTGGATAGGGTGTAAGTTATTGGTGTTGTGGTGCCGTTTGTGTGTTGTGTATGCCAAGCATCCTAAATAAGTCTTAATTTATTAATCCTCCCTCTGACTCACAAAGTTATACCTCTGATTGTAAATAAGTGTAGTTAAAAGTGCAAATTAATTTGTAAAGACCTTAAAGGGGTGGTCCAGAGTATATTTTTAAGGCTTAATTGTATTTATAAGCTGCAAAGCAATGTGTGTTCATGCTTCATTTGTAAAAATCATGTTATTTTTTCACATATCCAACTTTGATTTTATATATAGCTACTCTGCTAACATGAAAACGACTGTCATATTTCCTAGTTCCTCTGAAAGGCCTGCCCTCAAGAGGCTCTGATTGGTCAGCTAACATAATGTGCTGTGATTCGTCGATCGACTCCACTGGAGAAGCTTGGTGAACATTGTGGCTGTTTACAGTGGTTTGACAGATAAATATGAATTGTAGCTAAATTGTTAATGGTGCCAAACAGCATTTCCCGTTGTTTACGTTCTTACCACAACATACCGTTAACCCTAGCAACTGTGCATGTAATAATCAATTTTAACAAATAAAAATAGTTACAGGGTGTGGCTCACAAGCCACAGCTTCTTCTCTTATGGTTGAAGCTGCTCCTTCTTTGAGGAGTTTTTAGCTGAATCCAGCACTTAACTGGGAGAGATTCTGGAAGCTCTCCTGTGTCAAATGCTAGCTATATCTTTTTTATAATTCTCCAGAACATAATTAAAATTAAATTATAAGTACTTCTCTCTTTGTGTCATGTCCTTTGGAAGCACAAATACAGAAACAGAACAAGCTCTGTTGAATAGCAGCGTTTGGGCGGCATTTTAGCTTTCTCTGCTATAACATTACAGCGCCTCTGGCCACACCCCTTTGCTGTGCGGGGTGTATGCGCGTGGTGAATGCACGTAACCTAAAGCGTTTGTGATCTCACTAGCCTGGATGTATTTTTTGTAGTCCCCAAACTTTGTTCGCTGTAGGTCTTACATTCAGAGATGTTGTTTATGTTCACACATCTACATTACGCATGAATTAAAAAATATTAGTTTAAAAATGATATTGTAGTGGACCACCCCTTTAAATAAGGAAAACTTATAATTCCTTCCTTCAAGCAAAAAATGTATCAAAACAAAAACAAACAGACGCTTAATATAAAAATAACTCTTACCTGCTACATTATTGTGCTGCCGTCCCTGCTGAATGCTGAGATAACTTCTACTGAGATTTACCTTTTGGAGTGGATTTTCTTTGGGATAGTATTTAAATTTTTAAATCCTTTTGCAGAAGGCATAGCTGTCTATTAAAATAATTTTGCATCTTAAAAGCATTTTGATGTATGATCGTCTACATCCCCTGTGCTGTGCTGCATCAAATCACCTGCATATTAGCTGTCATCATGTGCAGGATAGGGTATATGCCGAGCTAGTGTTGTTCCCATACTGATAAACTTCCGGTGACCGGTTATTGTGAGTTTTTTTTTTCCATTTTATACGGTTCCTTTTACAGCATCGATGTTGTAATGTAATTAAAATACAATCAGTTAAATAGACATTGGCATTCATTTAGTTGCTCAAGCGTAAAACGAGACAAAAAGCCGTTTACTCACACGCGCCTGTCAGAATCGGCAGGCTAGCGCAGAAGCTCCTTTGAATATACTGGGGTAAAATAAATGCTCATATTATAAAGACATGGCGGGGAAAAATGTAATTTAATGCAGCGCTTCTAGTACAATCTGAGACCCACTTTATATCGGATATCACTCAGCCAGTGGTAATTGCTGATTTTTAAAGAAAACTACTTTGGCCAGGAAGTGCAAAACAATATTACAAAGTGTGAAACACTTTGACAAAGCTCGAGACAAATTTACATTTTGAAAGACATTTTTACCCATCATAAGACACAATTACATAGGAAAAACAATTTTACCAAGGACCAAACAAATTTACATATCAGAAAAAAATTAACAAAACGCAAAACACTTTTACAAGTCCCCAAACAAATTTACAATTACAGATTCCTTACGGAAAGGGAATGTCCCCCACACCGGAAGTGACGTAGTATATACCACACACCGGAAAATATCAGCTCGTGTGCGACTTTGTTGACACAGGTTAACACGTCTACAACAATAAAATCATGGTTTTATCAACTGCGATAAAACATGGTTTTGTCATTTAGAGCTATTCTGAGAAAATATCAGTGTGAGAGTATGTAGAAACATGTAAACACAAGTACATGGAAACAATTACAGCATGACATATGTTGACTGATAAAGATAAGATATCGAAACCGCCCTCACCACGCAGACCTGGATAGCTCAGTTAGATAGATCGGTTGATACCTGTGCTGAACCTTTTGACCTGGATTCGAATCTCGTTGATGACATGTAAATTATAATTATTTGTTTACATTAATTCTGGTTATGTACTGTTCTGCTACAGAAATATTAAAATCAATTATGTTTACACTGACACCAGTAATAGGAATCTTTATATGGTATGGGCATGTTTTGTTGCTGTGAAAAAAAGTGACGAATCTGCAAACGTGAATAGTTTACATCACCAGTTAAACCGTAACACTGGCTTCATTCAGTTTACTGTTAAGAGTCCTCAAGCAGATGTTTATACCGTGTACACTTGACATCATGCCCACGATTACAGCGTACAAGTGGCCCTCGTTAAAACATTGAACACATTGATGGAGTGATGCAGTAAGTCAGATGTTTCCGTCTGGTCCGCGTCCTTTATAAAGCATCGACCACACGTAAAGAAAAACCGCGTTAAGCTGCTTATGTGTTTGCCGTAAAACATCCCTCGACCACAGTCCATGTTTGGTCACCATAATCTTTACATACACCATGTATTCCACAGTATAAATTTACCGCGCTCACCACGAACAACACTTTTCCCCGCCTCACTCCCGGTGTACGTTCCACGTCACTTCCGGTGTGTGTACATTCCCTTTCCGTAAGGAATCTGTAATTGTAAATTTGTTTGGGGACTTGTAAAAGTGTTTTGCGTTTTGTTAATTTTTTTCTGAAATGTAAATTTGTTTGGTCCTTGGTAAAATAGTTTTTCCTATGTAATTGTGTCTTATGATTGGTAAAAATGTTTTTCAAAATGTATTTTTGTCTCGAGCTTTGTAAAAGTGTTTCACACTTAGTATTATTGTTTTGCACTTCCCGGCCACCGTAGAAAACAGACCTTAAACGCACCGATTTTGCAATTGCAAACAGTTCACCGGAAGCGATTAACCCAGGTTACTGGCAAATTAAAAGTCCTAAAAGTTCGGCATATACCTTATTCCCATATATTATTCTTCCTTAACAAACAAAAAAGACAAAACATCAGAATATTGGCCATGTATTTTATCACTCTCAGAAAATGTACTAAACTGGGTATCAAAGTATGCATTTTTATCTTAACTGTCCATATTTGCATATTAAAAGTAAACCCTGTATATCTAATGTTTAGTCACTA
Organism: Danio aesculapii; assembly: GCF_903798145.1. Classification (NCBI taxonomy): domain Eukaryota; kingdom Metazoa; phylum Chordata; class Actinopteri; order Cypriniformes; family Danionidae; genus Danio; species Danio aesculapii. Next base: position 40,839,203 of record NC_079449.1, read on the forward strand.
AAAAGTACAAAGATGTTCTATTCAAACATATTAAAAAGATACCAACCCTGTGACCATTTTGTACTTTTATTTTGGAGTGTAGATTAGCCTGCATAACAGTTTATATTCTATTTTTTTTCTGATTTTGTTTGTTTTAAAAATATTTTTACATTTTTATTTCCCCTTGTTATATGTTATTTTCCATTTACTACAGTATGCAAGTAAGAAAATATTAGCAATTGGTACTTGGTTAAACAGTGTGCATTTACATTGACTTTGTTGCTTGTATTAATTGCTGGTTTCGGTTAAAAGTCTACAATAAAATGCATTGTGTATATTTTGTGTCCTAGCCTGTTCACAGGATGGTCTCCAGTGGTTGTGGCAGTCATGGCAGCAATGGTTCCCATGAGCACTTGCTTAGCATAGCATCCTCTAGTGACAGCAATGGAAATGAAATCACAATGTATCGTGGGAACAGGAGCAATGAAAATACCAGAAAGGAAGAGGGGACTAAAAGCAAACTAGTAATAATTGTTTTCTTTATCTGTATTTTCTTAAAACTGTTCAAATCTTTTTTTTTAATTCTGAATATTTGTTACAATTCTACCTCTATTACAGGGCGTTGTTAAAAACTTGCACCATCATAACAACGGATTTATTGATACATAATCATAATTGTTTAATAAAGTATTCTACTGTGCACTTTTGTTCATTAATTTAAAATCGTGTTTTTCAGAGGTCATTTCAAGAGATTTGTAAAGGGGTTCAGACGATGAAGGCTCAGGAGCAGCAATGCTTCTCTTCCAAATCAGAACAGAAAAAGAATTTAGACAGTGAGTATGTGTGGATCAGTGTGTGAATATACCTTACAACATCGATTCTTAACCTTTGTTGAACTCTTGTGAACTAAATGAATTATTTAAAATAAACTGTCTGTTATTAGATTTATTGGAGACCGTATGACAGTTATATTCCTTTAAAGGCTTAGGAGATTTTGTGGCACCCCAGAAACTCGCAAACCCCATTAATACCATCTAGAGTAAAGCTTTATACTGTCAATATGTTCCTCCACATATGTGGTTCATTATTTACTTTGTGTTTTTAGCAGGTTTTAGGTCTCCTATTGTAAAACAGAAAGACTCTGCTCTGCCGGTCAGAGATGGACCCGCTACAGCGAAAGAATTCAAGGACCACACACTGCACTCATACCAGCAAATCAGCTGTCTGGACAGTGTGATCAGGTATGTGCGGACATGCATGTTTTAAACTGTATTAAAGATATATTTCAGATGAAAACAGTATTATTTAAATACGTATTCAATAGCAGGTCTTGTATCTTGCAGGTATCTGGAGAGCTGTAACATCCCGAACACTGTAAAAAGGAAGTACCAGTTTTCCTCAAACACCACCTCCTCAAATTCGGATGAGGACAAGAAAACCTCTGAAGCCAGTCTTCAAGAGACTGATGGTATATTTTTCTTTTTGTACATTGTGTTTGATTTTTTAAAACAACACTTGGCAGGCAATTTTTTAATATAAAATATAAATATAATATAAATATAATTTCTGTAATTAAATATTTATTTTCCAACTTTTATTTTTTTTAGATTTGTTAAGTATGGATGTGCCAACTTCTTTGTCTGTAAAGAACAGTAAAAAGTCCCCATCAGGTACCACCTCAGATCGTGTTGTGGGAGGGCCTTTATCTCCTCTGGGCCTGCCCTGCAAAGCAGACAGTGTGGTGTCTCAGTGTTCCTACAGTAGCACAATTGTGCATGTTGGGGACAAGAAGACACAGCCAGAATCAGGTATCAATAACATCTCATGCATAATCACAAAATAATAATTTCTGAATAGATTATTTTATTTAAGTGGAATATATTTTTTTCAAAATTTCTCGCTGGAGTTTTTTAAAAAAATGTATAGCAATATGCTAAATGTTCCAATAGATTTACAAAGAGGTACATCCAATAATTCTTAAAATTGTAATGTACTTTTACATGTCAGAAATCATTGAGGATGCAGCAGAAAGTCCAGTCCCTTCTGCACCCGTTAGTGTGGTTTCCCCACCCACAATGAAGCAGGAAGCCTATAAGAAGCTGGGGCTCACAAAACAGGTACTGGCGGCTTACACACAGAAGGAAGAGCAAGCATTTCTCAGTCGCTGCAGGGAACTCCAATATGGTCAATCCATCCAGAGGGACTGCCCATATAGCACACAAAAAAGCAGAGGACAGGCTGCAGAAGGTATGTTAACATTAAAACACATGGAGCTAATATACAGTTTATTACTGTTAGTAAAACTAATGGATGTAATTGGTGAATCTTGACTTCCCACAAAAAAGCGATTCAATTTATTGCAATATGTGCTCCCACTTATTAATGTTTTTTTCTGCTGTGTACTTTCATAAAAAAAACGTTGTCAATTAATTTATTATTAAATGATGACACTTAATATAAAGTGGGTCCTACTTCAGACGTTTTGGTCAGTTTATACTCAATTTGAGTAATAACGAAACATGATAGTAAAGACATTTATAATGTTATTATAAATGTTGGGGAAAGTTACCTTTGAAAGTAATGCATTACAATACTGAGTTACAACCACAAAAAGTAACTAGTGGCGTTTCTTAGATACCTTTTAATGGTAAGTCATGGATTATATTACTTATTGAGATACTTTTGCATTACCTTTTCTTGCCTGGCGAAGGCTTGATCTCTTTCAGAACTTACAGGAAATTTTTTCTTCTGCTTTTTTTAAAAATAGAGGATCTCCACAATTAACAAATTGAGACAATCCCCATTTCCTTTTCTTCGATGGGTCCAAATTTCTGTGTGTTCTATCATTGAATGCGTGATTCAGCGTGACTTAATTTTAATTCAGCAGTTAATGTTTTAAAAGCTAGTTATTTAAACTAAAAGGTAACTAGCATTACATTTAAAATATATATATTATTACAAATATTATTATACAAATATTATTAATATATATATATGAATATATATATATATATATATATATATATATATATATATATATATATATATATATATATATATATATATATATATATATATATATTTTTTTTTTAAGTAATGCATTATTTACTTGTTATTTAGAAAGTAATATTATTATGTAACTCATGTTACTTGTAATGCATTACCTCCAACACCGGTTATACAATACATTTCTTCTTCAAATAAATGTTGTTGTATTGTTCTTTCGATTCATCAAAGAATCCTGATAAAATCCTGAAACTAATATTTTCAATATGTTAGCATTTTAAAGCAATATTCTGTTAGCATTGGTGGCAGACATTCAAAGAACCTAACATAATTGAAATAATTCAATTAATAATATAAAGAAGCACCAATTCTCTGGTCCCAACTGAAGCTCTACACTGTTGAGCGCATTTCTGGATCATAATATGACAAAATGCAGGGCACCCACAGTTTCAATGGCTTCAGGGACAAAAGTACATAAGTACAGCTCATTTTGTCATAAACATATTTTCACTAAGGTCAATAGAATCTACACTATATTACACTGCATTTATTGGGTCCTTTCTCTACCTAATTGGTTTTCTTCAGGAGCTTGTGAATCCAAAGCAGAACAAGGTATCCCTGTTACAGAGGCAAGCACCAGGAAAAGTTGGCGCACCAAAAAGTCCAAGAAACTACGCACAAAACATCCTGATTCATCAGATAATGCAGCGCCTCAGCACAGACCTCTTCCACCCTTACAGGGTTTAAACCAGACATCTTGGTCCCCCTCTGAGACATCACAGTCTGGGTTTTCAGTTCCATTTTCTTCTGTGGTTCCAGGGTACCCTGTCTACCCTGTAGCTCCCTCTATTGTCTTCCCTCAGGCCTCTAAAGGAGTAGCGGAGTCCCAGACTACTCAAGCATCACCTTCTGCAACTGCATATCCCACCCCGTTAGTCACACCAGTTGTAACTTTAGTTTTGCCCAGTTTTATGTTGCCACAGATGAGCGCAGCAACTCAATCTTCATTCTGTGCTGATACTCAGCAACCCTACAATGCTTTCTTTCAAACTCAACCCTACAATACCCAGCATTCCTTTCAGCCCCAACAAGTTTATGACCAGCAGTCCTTTCAACACCAGCAAGCCTACAATATCCAGCAACCATTGCATCCCCAACAAGTTAACACAAGCCAACAAGCCTTTCAGCCGCAACAAGCCAATGCCACTCCCCAGCACCTTCAGAACCTTCAAGGCTGCAATATGCATCAGTGCTTTCAGACTCACACCTCTTTCATCTCCCAGCAACCAACGTTTACACCCCAGATGCATTTAGAGTATGAAATGACATCTGATCCCAAACCTTCCATCACTGAGTCTATAGAATGTCCTACACCTGTGCCACATCCTTACTCCCCTCCACAATTTGAGTCTCGCTGTAGTTCTCCATTGCAGCTGGACCTGCTTCAAATGGAGGAAAAGCAGGACTCTCATTCCACAGCACACCAAACCAGCAACCAGGGTAACTGCAGTTCAGTACAAGACAAACCCACCACATCCGTTAATAGTAATTCTTCTTCAGCGATGGATCACTTAACACAGGTAACCATCTACAAACACACATACATGTCTAAGATGCAAATATATGAACAATGATCTACTATTCTTGCCTGATTTTCTCTATATTTTTCCAGGCATGTTGTTTAAGTAAAGGTAGCAACAGTGGTGACCACTCTTCATCCAGCAGTGTGTTGGAACTGTTGTTGCAGGAAGACTCTCATTCAGGCACAGGTTCTGCCATGTCAGCATCCACTGGATCTGCATCCAATGATTGCAACACCACCAAAAGTGGAACAGGTCACTGCAAGTTAATGCTTCACACTTAATTAATTAAAAATGTACATGCAGGCTATTCTCATACGTTATGTCAAAAGCAATTTTAACAGACCAGAACCCTTGTTTGAACTGTTGCTGTTTTTACTTCTCAAAACATCTTCATCTCATTCATTTCCTTTTAACCAAGAAAAAAGTATATTCCTTATAAACTGTCGAGGTCACCATTGTCTGCCACAAGTTCTTGTCAGCAGGTTGTTCTAGTTTTATAGTCTATTAAAGGGATGAACTGAAAAATCACCATTCACCATTTACACATTAACACAAGTGGTTCTAAAATTTTATGTAGGTATTTCTGTTGAACACAAAACAATATATTATGAAGAATGCTGGCAATGATGATTGTGTCCAATCATCTTTACATAGATGAAGAAAAAAAGAATAATACAAACATAATTTCAGTTTGTGGAGGGCCAGACAGAATCTGTAGACATATTTTTGCTGTTTCTGCACATAATTTTGTTAAGAAAATCTGTGGATTTATGTAGTTAGATTAATTCAGTTTAATACAAATGTCAGTGTTGAAGGATAATCCAATGACATTAAAGCTTTTAAGCTTTTGAAGCATGCTTCAGAGTTTTGGATAACTTCCCAAAGAACTAAATGGGCTAATTAATAGCACTAATTCACTGGCTAATAGGATGTCAGTTTGCACAGAAATTCTTTGTAATTTGTAAACAGTGGCTTTTGTGTTGTGAGATCATGAGCAGTCCTTTTCATTACAGATTAGTCATCCCATTATACATTGCAATATACAGCATCATATAGCATAATTTTTTTATTATAAACTGAACTGAACTTAAACTCTACAAACTGAACTACACTGTTCCAATTTACTATGAACTTCTATGTGAAGCTGCTTTGACACAATCTATACAAATAAAGGTGAATTGAATTGAAATGAATTATTTCTTGTGTTGTAGGAAGCAATACAAGCAAGTATTTTGGCAGCGTGGACTCTTCAGAGAGCAATCACAAGAGCAAAGAAATAGTAAAGGAGCAAGAGCAGAGTTTTGCCAAGTATGTTAATCAAGAGCATGGATGGACACTAATGGCTAATGATGATGACTCTGTCATGATGACTTATCAAGTGTCATCAAGGTGAGCATCCGTTTTGTTCTTTATTGGGAAACAATGGAATTTGTTGTTTAATGTTAAACCAAGAATAGTAATACAATTTTTTTGCAAATCTAAACTCATCAACACAATTTAAATACACTGTTTATTATTCAAAATAATAATTACTATATATTATTTTTGAAAATGGAAAGATTTATGTGCCTCAAATGAAAGTTCATTCCTCCAAAACATTGAAAATTCCAAAAGTTTTTAAAGACATTGTAAAAGTAATCCATATGAATTTATTGGATTAATGCAGATGTTCTGAAAAAAAGAAAAAATCATCTTATATGATGAGCAGATGTAATGTTGTTTTTTCAAAAACATTAATGAACATTTGCAGAACACATCGAATATGGCCAAAAGGAGTGTCACTTGTTTTTGTGGAAGTTAAAATGTGCTGATGTGTTTGAACTTTCTAATTACATTACAAAATCATTCAAGTAATACTGATTCATAGGCCCTATTTGCACCTGATATTAAGATGTATTTTTCGTCAATCAGATCACATTGGCAATGATAAGTACAGGTGCGAACAGCAGGGAGTAAAACATTTTGAGCTTGTTCACATTTGACCACTTCCAGAGGTGGTTTACAAATACATTAAGGCAACACCAAGCCAACGACAAACAACAAGCACAGATGGAACCCTGCTGTGTTGTTGCCTCACGTCAGCTCATGTATGCTTCAGTCTGGTCCAAAAAGCTGTGCGTGAACACTCTAAACATACTCTGCCCGCTTCCGCACCCTTGAAGGGCAGTAGTCTGATTTCTCCTTCACAACGGGAAATAAGAACTTCTAGCGTGCACGTGCAAAGTGTAAACAAAGCAGAGTTCAGTACCATTATCACAGTAATTGTTAAATGCATTTGGCTTTGGAAATAATTTATGAAAGAATGCCACATAGCAGTGAACTTGGACCTGGAACCATTTAAATTGAGTCTTATTTTTTCCAAACTAAGAAAATGCAACACATCATTGGCCCACTGTTTAAAAGAAGGGGGAAATAATTGCTTCCAATTGATTAAACTCAACCGTCTTGCTAAGAGAGAAGTAAAGGCAATGCCTTTTACAGTGTTAAAGAGATAAATCCAACACCTGCCTACAGACCCTCATCATTAAAGAAGTGGTTGTAAAAGTATACAAAAGAGACACATTTATATGGCAGCTGTGAACGGTAATGTGTACACTTGTGATTGGATCGTTGAAAATGCATCTTAAAACTAGGTGCGAACAGGGCCTTAGAATCAGAATATGCTTATAGTTTGGTGATAATGTCTTCAGGTATTATATTTAGAGTTCAAAATTTCAAAGCATGGCATTTTAAGTGCTTAAAATTTGTATACAAAATTTTGTTGGTATGGGACAGGAACATGGAAAAGGTTCTGGTCGAAGACCGGGAACGTTTAAGGCGTATGCAGAAGAACCAGCCCCGTTTCTCCTCAGAACAGCGTCGAGAACTTATTGATCAGCACCCCTGGATGAGAAGGGGAGGCCTACCCAATGCCATCAACATAATGGTATGTGACTCTAGGGGTAGCAAAAATACCACCTTCACAATTTTGTTCAGGCAGGATCACAATCCAGTCTTTTGTTTTTTTTTCCACAATGGTACACATACAAGTAGTGATGCATGGTATTGGATTTTTACTGTATCAGATATATAATTTGTGCTCATATCAGATACTGATGTTTTAATCTGTGTGTAATATATATTTTTTGCATTATACTGGAATCATTTTAGGCTTTTTTGAAGCAAAAGCTGTATTTCTTTATATATTTAGGCTATTGTTTGTTTCAGATTTATAAACAAAATTATGTCTTGTTTTAAATAGGATATGGATGGAATAAAATAAATATTAATGTTCTTTTAAAGAAAAACCGCTGTTCAAATGATATTTTCTTTACTCGAACACTATGTGCTCTATTTTAACAATCTAAGTGCAAAGTCTAAATCGCATTGCGCAAAAGCATTAAGGGCATGTCCGAATCCACTTTTGCTATTTTAAGCATGGAAAAATACGCTTTGCGCTTCAGCGCATGGTCTAACAGGGTTGTATTTATTCTCTTAATGAGTTATGGGTATGTTCTGAGAATAAACCAATCAGAGTCTCATCTCCCATTCCCTTTAGAGTCAGTTGTGTCACGCCATGGTGCATTTGCTATTTACATGGTGGAGTTTGTAAGTGGAAAAACTGAATGCTTCACTAGCGAGTTAAACAGACCATCTGCAGCGAGGATAAAGAACAGGCCTTCATTCGGCCTCTTTACTTTCTCTTTACTTTACTATTATTCTTTACTTTACTCGTTTACTTTTGTGGAGTAAGGAAACGATGTTGTACGCACTCCACTGAAGACATCCATTAGCCTACATATTTAGTCGCAAAGATTTGTTTTAGAACCATTTCTAAATTCAGTTCTAATTTCCAGCAAATTAATAAATGAACAATAATAACGAAATGTGGTCAAACAACTAAGTTATATCCAAAAACACATCCTATTCTTATGCCCCATACGTCTCTAAAACCAGACAGGTAGACAAATCTAAACTTGTTTTTATTAAAACATATAAATATACATATAATAAATAATACTGCTAAAAATAACAACATTATACAAATGCAAATTGCCATGAATAAATTGAAAAAAGCCCCTGAGATGAAGGCATGGAGGCAGGGGTTTTTATATTTATGTAGAAAATAATAATTTTTGTAACATTTTAATCCTTTTATTATTTTTCATTTGTAAAGATTTTTGCGTGTTACTGTACATCCTGTGTGTATTAAGAAATCTGTAGGCATTTAAGGCCCACAGCTAACGTGCTCTGCGCTGGACTTTAGACCTGCTTTCAGCTGGTTAATTGCGCAGTCTATTTTAGTTTCTCAAAATAGCAACGTGCCAACAATGTGCCTTAACACACCTCCTTTCCAGACCGGAGCACCCATGAGTCCACAAAGTGGCGCAAATGGATTTACTATTTAAACAACGTGGCGCAAAGTGGAAAAATTAGGGTTGTGCTGGTCTGAAAATAGCAACAAATTGCGCCAAACACGTCTTGCGCCTTATTGCGTCTGGTGTGTGATAGGGCCCTATGCCTATATTTTTTGCTTGTGTGTGTGTGTTTGAAGAGTGGAGAAGACTATCTAGTTTGTCATCTAGTTATTGCCAATATTCTTTTGTAGGCTACATTTTAAATAACATGTGGATAATAACAGTTTGGCCATGTAAAATAAACAAGAAAAACTACACGGCCCTATAGCTACAACAAATAGGCTAATACTTTTCTAAAATATGGATGAAACCAATATACTTGAAGCATCAGATATGCTACAGCCGTTCTATTGACATATTGACATTGTCATTCATATAATTTGCTAAATCTTCTGAACTTGTTCATTTGAATCTTTGATTTAATCTTGCATTTAATATAACATTAGGTGCAAGTGTCTGATAATATACAGGGGTGGGCCATTTATATGGATACACCTTAATAAACTTGTTGGGAATTTCACAAGAAAAAACAATGGTGTGCTTGGTTTTAACATAACTTTATTCTTTCACGAGTCATTTACAAGCCTGCTCACATAAACTAATGTGCCACAAACAGGACGTTATTATCACCAACCATTTCCATTTTATTAAGGTGGATCCATATAAATGGCCCACCCTGTACAAACACTAATGAATAATTGTTTAATTATTGATAATTTTTTAAAATTTACTTTTGATAATGATTTTGTTTTTTATTAGTTAAAGCTTCATTTAACAAAGACAATCACACTTAATAACATGCATTATAGCTTAAATAAAAATGAACGTAGGCTAACTATATTGTTTCTTGTAATTTTATTTTAGCCTGATAAACTAACACTAATGGTAAAGTTCTTAATTATCAATCTTTTTTATATTTATTTTTTATAAAGTTTACTTTTAGAGTAATAAACATTGCTATTCATTTTAATTTAGCCAGATATTCAAAACAGCTGTTGGCTGAATAGGCAGGAATGTAGACGTGACAGTTTTTTTTTTTTTTCATTCTTATAAAAACAGCAATTGTTAAATTCCTCAGCCTATATTTTAAAAATAAAAGTTTAAAGCCTATCGTTAAGTCTGCCTGATATTTTTAAAACTAAAAATATATAGAGTTCATAATAATAACATTCATTATTGAAATAATAAAATAATGATGTGCAATCCAAGTTCAGACTTAACAGTACAAAAGTCATTAGAAAAATATTGCAAAATTAGCAAGATGTGAAACTAATCTAATGTTCCTAAATAAATAACTGTTGTCGATTTAATGTAAAAACATAGCTACATTTTTGGCTATTTCAGCTGTTGTAACTGAAACTAGCAAACATTACAACACCACAACATTTAGGATTCCTTTAGAAGCAGTTGGAGATTTCTGTATACAAATCAGCATTTCTGCTTGTTGGGGAACCGACAGTTTTTATGAACAAATTACCAGTCTGTCAGATGAAGAAGAGCCGGAGTCAGAGGTTCAAATAAATAAAGTTTACTGAGAATAGTTTGCAGATGATTGTCAACACTCGTACAGTTTGTAGGCTGCTCTACTTACAATCTCATACAGTTATACTTTTACATAATGTCATTAACTGCGTCATACATATAGGTGTTTTAATCTGATTGGTTAAAACTACAGATAGACTTAGAAAATTTCCACGTATGAATATGCGTACAGTTCTGAACCATATCTCAATCATACAAATGTCAGACAACCACTAGGCCAGGGGTGGGCAAGCTCGGTCCTGGAGGGCCAGTGTCCTGCATAGTTTAGCTTAAACTCTAATCAAACACACCTGAACATGCTAATCAGTGTCTTCAAGATCACTAATTATCTATAAGCAGGTGTGTTTGATCAGAGTTGGAGCTAAACTGTGCAGGACACCGGCCCTCCAGGACCGCCTTTGCCCACCCCTGCACTAGGCTGATTAGTGCTGACCCCAGACCTGTAATGATGATCCACAGATAAATAAAACACACACACAAAGTACAATCGGTTTCATACTCAAGGCTGTGTCGTGTACTCTCAGCCGTCTTATCAAAACTGGTACAGTCAACATCCAAACTAATAACTTGCTAAGACACAAAGTATATCTTGCATACAAAGGAATTTACTTAAACATAATTAACACATAAAATCGCAAATAACTAAAGAAACAGTTGTTTTCCAATTATTCAAGAGTCCAGTTCCACTCAAGAGGTGTCCATGACCTCTGACCTGGCTTGGTAGATTCTGAAGAAACAAATCATTTGGCATACAGAAAAAGCAATGACACGCATTATTTCAGTTTTACTCTGAAGAGGGATGTCATATAAGCTAGGCCCTTAAACATTCAACTTTAATAATAGTCAGAAAGACATGAGTCATAAATATGAGTCATATGACTTTATTTAGTCAAAAAGATGAGCAGTCTTCGTTACATTTATCAGAGGCTCTTCCTGCTTCTGTCATTTTAGGTTTAAATTATAGACATGTGAAAGGTAACAAAAATCAAAAAAATGAAAGAAAAATCCTGCCACATTGAGCCAGATTGGTAAATATTAAGAGCTTTAAAAGTTGTCATTTAAATATGAGAAGCCTTGTACCCAAACTGAATGAATTTAAAATCAGAATTGCTCAAACTAAAGCTCATGTTATGGCAATAACGGAATCATGGCTAACTTCTGATATTCCAGATTCTTTTCTTTCAATAGAATACTATTCATTGTACCGTAGAGACCGGACTGAGAAAATAGGTGGTGGGAGTTGCAGTTTATGTAAATAAAAATATTCTCATTCAATTACAAAAATCTCAACTGACTCAGAATCATTACAATTAGTTGTCAATCTATCAAACCAGCTTTCAGTTACTATTATTGTCACATACAAGCCCCTAAATGTCAGCGTGACTACATACTTAATGCAGCTTGCTGACATGATAAAATGTGTTAAAAATAAGGAGCTTGTGATCCTTGGTCACATTAATATGAACTGGATTGACAACTCCTCTAAATCTCTGAAAGCCATAGCTATAAAATTGGGTTTACATCAATTAATTAAAGCTCCAACTAGATTTGGTAAAAATCCTAATTCTATTTTGGATCTTATATTTACAAACCAACCTATATATCAAGTATGGTATATCTGGAGTGATCTCACGTCTGTTTCCAATCACTCGCTTATTTATGTCATCAGCAAAACTTTTAACATCAAACACATCAAAATTACCAAACTCAAAATTACCTCAGATTAATGCTGAATTTGGAGATATTGATTTGCAGTAATGAGATGTATTGTCGAATCCTGACTGCATCTTATCAAATTTCTATAGCAGAGTGGAGGTAATGCGGAAAAACTACACAACTACTTGTAAAATGGATGTCAGACACAACAAAGTACCTTGGGTAAATTCTGAAATGTTACAACTTTTAAAGAAAAAAGCCTCTTCTCTGAAGGCATACAGATCTTCTAAAACACATAAGAATAAGCTTATTTTAGATGAATACAGAAATAAATAACTCTGAATTGCGTGAAGCCAAACAACTCTATTTTTAAAATCAAATTAATCATGCTGCCACCAATGCGAGAGCACTATGGCAAACTATCAAATCAATAACTGGTGAAAATATCTTGAAAAATAACAATAACTTACAAATGGCTATAAATGGTACTCTTCTCACTAATCATGAAAAAAGTGGTAACTCATTCAATGAGTATTTTATTTAATCTGTACAAGAGATGTCCTCTAAATTCTTAGCTTGCCCTTTCTCCCAGAACCACTGAATACACTTCAACAGTTCTCCTTTTCTGAGATCTCACAAAGTGAGTTATCCAATATATTGAACTCTTTTAATATATCTCATGCCTGCGATGTAAACAATTTAAACATGTATTTTATGAAAACTCATGCTAGAACTCATACCACTTTTTCATCATTTAGTTCATTTGTCATCAGGCTTCATAAATTTCCTGACATCTGGAAAACTGCTCAGATAATTCCAATATTTAAATCTGAGGACCCAACTAGTGTCTCTAATTACCGGCCAATTTCAATCCTTCCTACATTTTCTAAGTTACTTGAAAAGCATTGTATAATCAATTAATTGAGTATCTTGAAGACAATAATCTGCTTGGAGATAGCCAGCATGGCTTTAGACCACTGCGGTCAACCACATCAGCATTGCTTTTATTGACTTACTTACTTTGTCTGATATATATTAATAACCTCCCTCAGGTAATTGAACATTCAGTTTCTTTACTGTACGCTGATAATACTGTGCTTTTTGTGTCTGGATCAAGTACAGATTCAATTAACAATAAATTAAATACAGATCTTCAGCATTTACATCAATGGCTGCAAGACAGTAATTTGACTATTAATGTTAAGAAAACAGAATGTGTGTACTTTTACTCACTTAGGCGAAAATTATCCATATCCAATTCCATAACTTTCTCAAATCAAAAACTTTCCATTGTGTCCACATATCAATATTTGGGAATCGGTCTAGACTCTCACCTTACTTATTGTGACATATGTTCAAAATGTCTGTAAAAAGCTGAAGGAAAACTATTTGCTTATGGGAAATTAGGACAAATTTGTTTCTTTCTGTTTCAGAACCTTATCCTCATGCCATCATTTTGTCCACCTTGTCATAGTGTTTGCCTGTTTGGTCACTCACAACAAATGATATCTTTGAGCCATTAGCTAGACTGTACAATAGGGCCTATAAGATAGATCCACAATAGACTTTCTGGATGGACACATCACTGCTTTGCTCTATCACTCTCTAATGATTTATCTTTTTAAAATTACATTATAAACACAGGGATTAAACTTTTACTATCAAACTTTAAATAGTGCTTAAAAACTGTTATGGACAGAGATCTTTCTTTTATGCCGTGCGTGCGTGCGTGCGTGCGTGCGTGCGTGCGTGCGTGCGTGCGTGCGTGTCTGTGTCTGTGTCTGTGTCTGTGTCTGTGTGAGAGAGAGAGGGAGAAAGAGGTTTTAAGTGCTAGGTTTCAGTACAGATTATTTTTTTTAAATGACATCAGCCAATTCATTACTATTAATCAGCAACAAAAGACTTATTAAACTCTAAGACTTAAATTAGGATACATTGAAAATAACTTTTTTTAAATACTTTAAATGGTAGATTATAAGGCTGTGTATTTTATGTGGTTGTATGGTATTTCTTAATGGTTTATAAGTGTCACAATAGGGTTTTTTTTTACAAACCATAAACCGAATCAAACCGAAAAGCGTGACCTTATGATACTAACCAAACTGACAGCTTTGTGCACCATTCCACTCTTAATATATTACATTTCACATTAACATCATGCACAGCAGCTTGTTTATTCCATTCTAAAAATCTTTTCTATTTGTTTAGGAGTGCATGTACTGCGAGAATGACATTTCTGCCCCTCTGGGAGACCTGCCAGATATGGAGTTAGGCTTTTTGGGTGGAGATTTGGTACGAGATGGACGCTTCCATTCACGGGAAGTGAAGAAACAACCTAGTGGATAATTTTCAGCCAGCAGATAGCAACAGCACCCTAACAGGTTTACACTTGTGCACACCAAGTAAAATTGTCACAAGGTATTTAAGATATCTTTGTCAGTTGATTATGAATGTGTTTATTGACGTGCAATAGTGTACTAGACGGCTGCCTGATCAACCCAAAGATGCGGTTCAAATGTACAATTGATTGGAGCTTCAGTCACTTGGCCTTGACAATCTGACTGTGCTCTGCAATTTTTGTCTCTTAAGAGTTTCTTCAGATCTCTTGTACTGATTTATTATGTAGCAATTCTTTCCACAATGGAGTTATGCACATGCATTTTGCCAGACTACATTCATACCAGCTGTGGGAATGATATTATATAGCAATGACATTTTTCTAGGCATTGTCACAGTGGAATTGTCCTTAAGAACATTTGGCAGAGGTTTGAGATCGTATGCCCTTCCTAGCCCAGTACTGAATGCTGGGATACATATACACATATTAAAGTTATTGTATCCAAGCAACTTGGATATCATCTGATTGTGGTGGGAAAAGCACCACGTCGACACAGGGATAACGTGCAATCTCGAAAATGAAAGGACTAGGGATGTTCTTGCTGTGAAGTTACAGTGGTATCCACTGAGCCACCATGCCACCCATGTGAAGCACTTTTTTTATTATTTATAAATGGAAACATTTAACAGACACAGCAGTATATGGGTCAATACTAATGAATCTAGCAAATCATCTAAACTGTGAGTTTAGGGACCATTCCAGCCAAATAAGCTGGTGCCATCAATACATGATCTGTCTTTTCCACTACACGGCCCTCACTTTTTTTATTACAACATGCATAAGAAAAGTTTGTTGTGGGCATTCAGGGATCTGCAATCATTGTAACTAATATTTTTGGACATGATTTGTAGGCTATAAAGAAATTGATTATCTTTATTCCTTTTGCCCTCTTTATCCCTTTTGTCTTCGTGTTTTATAAATCTATTCACACTGCAGTAATCCTGCAAAGATGTCAGGGCACCAGTGTTCTGAATCTAGGAATCTGGTTTTATTTTATATCATTTTGAAAAAGTCTGATGTGTCAAAAATCCACAATGTCTGGCCATTCCTGTACCTGAAATACAATGCTACTGTTGTCTGAAATTCAATGTACTTCAGGGCCAGTAGACCTGTTTCTGATTTGTTGAAGCATATATGACACGAAAGGAGGCATAGGATTACAGAAGCTTAACAAACTGCTTACATTTTTTCTGTCAGTAGAGATTTACTTTAAATTTGTTTGATGTCATTATGTTTCTGTATATTTCTCAACTTATTTTTTTCATAAATGTCATATTATTCTTACTTTGTAATTAAAAGATATATCTAAAACAATCTCTGATGCTTCATTTTAATGGTAGTCAAATGTTAAATGCTTTCATGTGATTATATATAGAGTTGAAGTCAGAATTATTAGCCCCGTTAGAATTTTTTTCTTTTTTAAAGAAGCCCCTATTATGTTTTTTTTTTAAAAAATGGCCTTCCATGTAGTGTTTAACACAGCTCTAAGTGAAGTGAAATATCCAGCTAAGGCTTAAATCTGAAAGTGGACAGTCCTTAAAACTATTGATTCATCTATAAAAGAGTCGACTCATTGTGTTTCAGAGTCATTTTATGAAACGAGTGCCATTTACACATAGCAATTTTCAAAATTCTCATTAGGTACAAACTTAAAAAAAAATAAAAAATAAATAAATAAAATACTATTTTAAAGATATCTTAACCCTCTAAAAAACCCTCTATTTGCCCACCTCAGGCACAAAATCCTTATTAATTATATTGTTTTTCCTTAGGCAAGAGAGCCTCTCTTGTACCCTGTTACGGACAACATGTATGATATGACAGTAGTAAAATAACAAATAGCTTTTTAAATTCAATTTTTTTCCAAATAATAAAACATCCTTTTTATGCAGCTATCAATCAAAAGTCTGTAGTTTAGTCCATTTTTTTATTATTAGATTTTTAACTTTGAAAAATACATTTGACATCGCAATTGCCTCATTGTTTGCAATGAAAAAACAAATTCACTTAAAAAACACAAAACAACTTACATTTTCAATTTAGTCCACACAGCAACAACACCATTCAACGTTAATTTATGTAACATTTCATTTCCTTTCCACAAACCTTTAAGAAAATGACAGGGTGGTATCTGATGTGACTGGGTTCACTGTGACAGGGTGGTATGGGCATGAGAGAGAGAGAGAAATATATATATATATATATATATATATATATATATATATATATATATATATATATATATATATATATATATATATATATATATATATATATATATATATATATATATATATATATAATTTTTTTATTTATTTTTGTGCTATAACAATTAAAGAAAACACTTTATTTGATGCATCATCCTGCATGCACATTCTTATCTCTCTCTCTCTCTCTCTCTCTCTCTCTCTCTCTCTCTCTCTCTCTCTCTCTCTCTCTCTCTCTCTCTCTCTCTCTCTCTCTCTCTCTCTCTCTCTCTCTATATATATATATATATATATATATATATATATATATATACAGAAAATATGGATATAACACTTATATCCATTAAAATAAGAGTGATACCCTCACAACTTTTAGGAATAGAAAGATTTACAGTCAATTAAATATTGCCAAAAAAGACATGCTACAAAATTAAGAAAAATGTAATTTACCTTTGGTTTCTTTTCTAATTTAGATTTTTCCTCATCATTAAAAATTTGTTCAATGTTTTCCCCAAACATATACAATGTTGGGTCTTTTTTTTTTTTTTTTTTTTTTGGATTGTGACCTACTTTTTTTGTTAGATTAGTTCCAGTTTGGGCTTTGGTATTTGCTACTGTATGGCTTTGGTATTGACTGTGAAGGATCCTGTAGAAAATATTAATTTAAAAGAGATCTTTAAAGATTTTTTAAAAATTATTGTTTATGCTAAGGATTGTATGTCTGATAATGTTTTAATTTGAACTGTGTGCTATCTTTAATGGAAACAGATCTATCTGCAATTATGTTATAAAATGTGAAATTTTTAAATAAAAACAGATCGATTTTGAATGTTTGAGTGACTAAAAATGAGTGTGTGAAAGAGAAAGTAAGGAAGTGTGTGAGAGGCCAAACAGTTAAATTAAAAGAAAATTACCGAATTAATTGATTAGCCCTATATTAGAATCTTTGGTTTCATACATTTTCACATGCAAATGGGATGCAGAACCACCCCATCACATCCCTTACCACCCCAATAAAAAATTTGACAGGGTGGTATGTGATGGGGTGGTAAATTTCATCCAAAAATGGCCTCAAATCTCCCATGGCTCCTCGCCTAGCATACATTCATTCAATTAAAAATTTACTCTTCTTTGCTTTATAAATGTAAAAAAAATTAAATAAATACGTTTACCCTATCTATATTGCGTGATGGGGTGGTTGGCTTGATCTTGACGGACCCTGTCTATCAAGAAAAAGCAACAAAAAAAGAAATGTAAAATAATTTCTGTACTTTCCTGCTTTTAGTCTTGGAGGGTGCAGGGCCCATATGATGTCAATTCTTTTTTTGTGATGTCATTAAAATCTAAAGTACATATTTTGTAGATGAAACAAGTTAGTGTGACAGAGTGGTAAGTCAATCTGAGGGACACACACAAATCATGAAATATTAAAAAAAATAATAATAATAAATATCTTATGCAAATAAAAACAGACATATAAACCTCAAAACAATGAAAGTTTGGGAGGAAAAAAGTAATTTATTTGATAGTTGAGGTGCAAATGTAATGTTAGTCAGCAAGGACATGTGAAACCTATTATGTAATCATGAAAAAGTATTTAAGAGAATGTTACTCTTTAATAATAATAATTTATAATATATCATGTTAGCAAGAACCCTTGAATTAATTAAGCTTTGTAAACACATTTTTGGACATTTTTGTGCCTCATGCAGCTCACCAAATTTTAAGGACACAAATGGCACCTGTTTCATAGAATGATTCTTCAAGCGAATCTCTTGATCACGAGAAACATAAGCCCCGCCCAATTGTTGCACGCGCAAACCAGGAAAAATTGAAACCTGGTCCCGCCCACTAACACAGTAGCTGTTCCCTTCATTTTTGTGATGCATGCTTCTGCTATCTACACGCTTACAACGGGCGATTCGTCAGACGTTTGTTAAAGGAAGGATCAGAAAAGACTATTGATGTATGGGACTTTGACAGAGCTTGATAGGAACTTTATCAGTACACAGCTCATGGATCAGTTTCTTCCTCCATGTCCCAAGTGTAAGCAAGTGCGATTAAAATGGTTGCCTACTTGTTTTCTCTAGCTTGCAAATTATGTATTTAATTGTGTTTTGTTGCTTGTAACCGCTTATACTGTATCTGGGTAACTTTATATTCTCATATCTCATGTCCAAAACCACGTTGAAAACGCGACACCTGCTGTTTTGTTTACTGATTTAAACAAGCATCACATCATATACAACAGGTTTTTAAACAAAGTATAGACTTTTTTTTATGTGAAAAATGAAAATAATCACAGTACATTATAAAGAAAACGGAAAGACAAAAGTAAAACATTTTGTAAAAAGAAACACAACAACAAAAAACAAAGGAAAAACAAAAACAAATAGGAGGGGTATACATTGCACAAGAAAAAGATTATATAATTTACAAATTTCTGTTGATTTTAAAGCCTTTTTTTGAACCAGAAACAGTTTCAAAGTAATGCTGCATTTTAGTAAACAAAATGTATAAAAATGGTTTTTGGTTTGAAAATTTACATTTATGTATACAAAGTTTTGTTAATAAGATAAGAAGATTAAGAAAATAAATTTTCTTTTTATGTAAAGCTTCTGTTTTATTATTAACAAAACCAAACAAAACATTTTCCCATAGTAAGGAGAAATCTTTATCAACATTCTCAATTACAAAAAGAGATAAATCTTTCCAAAGCAAATTAGAGTAACTACATTGCCAAAATAAGTGAACTAGGGACTCTACTACACTAGGGTGTTGCTTACAAAATGAACAATTAGTATCAATATCTTTTTATATCTTACTAAGAGAGTATTGACTGGGAATGTACGATGAATAATTCTAAATGAAACTTCTTTTATCTTATTTGTAATTAAGTATCTTATTGGGATGAGCCATATTTTTCTCCAGTCAATATCAGAAACAAAAGAATTCCAATAAAAATAACATTTGGAACTGATATAATTCCTTTAAGAAATAAAGATCGTATTGATTTGTTTGAAGTTGCAGAGAAACAACATTTTCCTACCATTGTAGTAGAAGTGTCTAAAAGAGGAAACAGAAGGATAGTGGATGCCTTGGAATAAACTAATAACTCCAGATGGTATGGCATCAAAAGCAACAGCAAATTCTTTAGGGGGGGATGGGAATATTGAATCGATTAAGAAATTCTTTATAATTTGATAAATGGCCATTTGAGTTAAATAATTGACTAACAAGCAGAATATTTGCTTCAAACCAGCGTTGAAAGAAAAGAGATTTGTTTTTGTATACAATATTTTGGTTATTCCAAATAAAATATTTGTGAGGAGAGAAGTTGTACTTGTATAATAGTGACCAGGCAAGAAGAAATTGCTTATGAAATTGAGATAATTTAGCTGGTATTTTCGCAACATTATACTCAGAGAACATAAGAGTAATAAGAAATTCAGCCCTCCAAATTTAGAAAATATGTAATTTGAGATAAAATTCCAGATTGATGTTGGATTTTTGAGAGAATTTTTGCCCTATTCTCAAAGCTATTCATAACTACTGATTTTTTATATAATGAATGCCATTTTTCCAAATAAAATTTAATAACATTTTATCAGTTTGATTCTAAATGGATTTGTCAACATGGAGAGATTGAGCAGCATATGAAAGTCTAGAGATCCCTTCCCCTTTAGTAAGAAGAATTTTCCCCTCAAATAAATCTCTCTGGAGCCAAGTTTAATTTTCTACGTGTTTTCTCAATAATAGGGTCAAAATTAATAGAGCATCTAACTTTTTCACTTTTACAAATAGAGATGCCCAAGTAAACTATTTTATCTTTAACTGGGATATTATTAATTGTAGAAAAACTAGATTCCTTAACTGAAAGTAATTTACATTTTGACAAATTTATAAAAAGACCAGAAGCTTTGGAGGAGTCAATTGTGCTAACAGCAAAGAGGACACAAGATGCGTCTCCTAAAAAGAGAGCAGTATCGTCTGCTAATTGGTTGATTTTTAATTCCCTTTCCGCAATGATAATCCCTTTCAAGGCACTTGTTTTAATATAATGAGAAAGTATCTGAGTGGTCAGAAGGAAAAGATAGGGTGAAATGGGGCATCCTTGTCTAATACCACTCTGAAGGCTAAAACGACTTGAAGTACCAAAACAAAATTTCAATGAACAATTACTGTTAGCATAAAGTGTCCTGATGGCAAAAAAAAAAATCACCAAAACCAAATTTTTAATACAACGAAAAATAAAATTGTGCTCTGTGTCAAATGCTTTGTAAAAGTCTAGAAATAGGGTAAAAGTTTTGTCGGAAATAAAATCAGAATAATCAATAATGTCTAAAATTAATTTTATATTATCAGAGATTAATCTGCTTTTTAAGAAACCAGACTGCGATTCAACAGTTAAATAACTCATTACCTTTTGTAATCTTTGGGCAATATTTTGAGCTAAAATTTTGTAATCTGTATTAAGTAAACAGATTGGACGCCAGTTTTCAATATGGAGTGGATCCTTTTTAGGCTTTGGAATTAAGGTAATCAAACCTTGTGTTAAAGTAGGCAGGAGAGCACTTCGCAAAAAACTCTCTGCATAAACTTCAGCCAGGATAGAGAAAGTCTTGTAAAACTCAGTGGTAATACTGTCATTTCCTGGTGATTTATTAACTTTTAGATGGTTTATAAAATCAATTACTTCTTTTAGAGAAATGGGTTCATTGCAGCAAATTTGATTACTTTCCTCTTTAATTTTCAGGTCAGTTATCGAAGCTAAAAAAGAAGATGTATAAGTATCATCTGAATGAGAGGTATATAACAACTTGAATGATAACATTCATGATAATTGTTAAATGATAACAATAAAAAGTAAAAGCCTTGGGGTCATCCACAATGTTACCATAAATCATGAGTTTGGTCATGCTATTATAAATGGCATTAGATTTCTCTAACCTAAAGAAGTATGCAGAGTTTTGTTCGTCCTGCTCCATCCACCTCCTTCAAGATCGCACAAAAGCACCTTCAGCTTTATTTTTGTAAATGTCGTCAAGCTGATTTTGTAATTGATTAAGTAAAGCAGCTTCATCAATTGATATATTTTCAGGGGAGCTCTGAGTGAGCAAAGTAATCTTGCTAACTACTGCTTCTTCCTCTGCTTTCTTAAATTTGGTAAGCATACTTCCATAGCGTCTCTTAAATTTTCCAACATCAAATTTAAGAAGTTCCCAATTTTTAATAAACGAATGTTCCCTTAATGCTTTTTTCCAATAATATTTCATTCAAAAATTAATTTTTAACCTGACAATATTATGACATAAATGAGCGCTATTTAGTTTACAAAATGAAATTCTGATGGTAAAGGATTTATTGAAATTATAATTTTTATATAGATAGCTTTATGATCAGTTAGGGGTGTAGGAAGAATATCAACTGTAGTATTTTGAGAATTTAAAGAATTAGAAATCAGCAAAAAGTCTAATCAAGAAAATTGAGAAACAGCTTTATTACTCCAGGTAAAAGCTTTTGTGTTAGGGAATTTGGATCTCCAGACATCAAATACATCTAAACTCTCCATGAATTGTTTAATTTTAGAATTGAGTAAAGAGGGGCGACATGGAGGCCATTTGTCCAGAGCACTATCGATTGGAATATTAAAATCCCCACCTATAACAATTATATAATTTGGAATTTCTTTAAGCCAATATTGTAATCTGCTTATTATATAATCAAGAAAACTTACATTTTCAGTAATAACATTAAATCTATATATATTGGCAATGATAACAATACTTGAGTCAATATCAATGATATTACACAAAATATGTCCATTTGAATCGCTGTCCGAATGCAAAATATTCCCTTTAAATGCATTTCTTGGAGTAGTAACTTCTGCAGAGCATTCAGTTCAGTGAGAATACCAAAGGTCATTAGCCCACCGAGATCTCCAAAACTTTATATCATTAACAGTAGAGTGGGATTCTTGGAAGAAACAAAAATCAGGCTTTAATTGTTTCGCAAATAAAAAATAAGGCTTTTCTTTAGACTGTCTCATACCCCTGACATTTAAAGAAAATAAAGATAACATTTAAAAGAAAAATCTAAGAGAACTGTGAGAACAATAGATCCTAATTTAAAAGCTTAAGATTGGTGTAGGGAATGTCCAAGCTTTGCAATTAAAACAAATGTCAGTAATAAGTGAGTCGACTTATCATAGAAAATCTTAAGAACAAGATCAACAGTGAGATGTGCATATATGGCTAAAGCTGCTCATGATGAGACAAAGTATTCAAAACAGCCGCCTGAACAACAATTCAGAATCCATTAAATGGGAAGTGTGATTTCTTTGCCCTCAACAAAAGCACGAGCTCTAACATAGTAAGCTTTTTTTCCGGCATCTCTTGCACTTTTGATTATAGGCCACAGCTTTTTCCTTTGCTCTCTGTCTTCTTCACAGAAGTCTTCAGCAAAGCGTAGCTTGTTGTCACAGAGGTATCCCAACAAGCATTTTTTGGTCTAATAGACGTCTATTAGACGTCTAAACATAGCCTAGACGTCTAGGCTAAATCACGGCTAAATTTGGGCTGTCAGTGAAAATCTAATAGACGTCTAAGCATAGCCCAAGTTTAGACGGCTACATATATACATCTATTAGACGGTGAAATTTGGTCTAGGCTAAATCACGACTAAATTTGGGCTGTCAGTGAAAATCTAATAGACGTCTAACCATAGCCCAAGATTAGACTAGACGTGATTTAGACGCCTTTTCAACGGCTACATATATATGTCTAAAAGCCGGTGAATTTTGGTCTAGGCTAAATAATGGTTAAATTTGGGCTGTCAGTGAAAATCTAATAGATGTCCAAGTACAGCCCAAACATAAACAAGTCATCAAAATTTCAGCTAATGAACGATTATGTTTGTACATTTAAAAAAACAACAAAAATACACATATATAAACATTTTTGATCAACAGGTTCTCAAAAATGCAATCCATTCAAACTAATTAATCAAAGCTTTTATTAATGAAAGCAACATTAACAACATTAAACACATTAAACAATACAAAATAAATATATATAAAAATGTCAAAGTTATGACAAAACAAATAAGATAAAAACTATTTTTTTTTTCCTGTTTACACAGAAGATATTTTAAAGAAAGCTGAAAATCTGTAAAAAACATACCATGGAAGTACAGGTTATACACCAATGGTTACAGGTACGCAGCTTTCCTAAAAATATCTTGTTCAACAGAATAAAGAAACTCAAAGGCTGTTATTTTTGCTTTATATGCACTCAAAATTATTCTTGTAGCTTAAAAATATTCTAATTGAACAACTGAAAGCATGTGGTCTGTTTTAAAGATGTTTTAGGTTTTTATCTGGACTTTAAACAAGTTGGGACCATTGCTGTCTATAGAGAATGAGAGAGCTCTCAGATTTCACCTGAAGTATCTTAATTTGTACTTTGAAGACAAATCAATGTTTGGTACGACACGGATAATTAAACATTTTCATTTCTGGTTAAAAAAAACCCTTTAAGTGTACATGAACCCAAAAAGTCCATCCAATCTATGTGACACTCAGCAGGTTCTGCAAAACTTCTACACCAACATCTGCAGGTCTGTCCCCAGGACCAGCATCCTCAGCCCAAACGATAAAGATCTCCACTGTTGCGGGTGCATTGAGATTCAGCCACTTTCAGTCCTGCAGAAAAAGGAGAGAAAATACTGAGATGTGTTCTAAACTCAGTCCTGTGACTGTGAGTTTTACAAATACATTTATGAAAGGAGGGTGGGTTGACACACTTACCACATATTCCTTTACAAGTCTTCATTGAGGTAGATGCACAGACTCTTCAAATGAGGTAGGTCTTCAGGCCACAATCACGCTTGATGGTTACGTATTAAAACTAGAAGAAAAAAAAACACCTATTAACATAAAAAATAATTAGCCACAGCTTAAAGCTGATTACTTATTTACACATTTCAATTCAATTAATTTATTTTAACTATTTTAGTATCAATGTGTTATATTCAATGTTTCTTTATGTCAACAGCAGTTATATGGATAATGCATAAATATTGTTAAATATTCCTTCTGTGTGTTTGATGTGACTCGAAAGCTTCATCCAGCTTGTAAATGCACATGGGCAATCTGCATATGGACAGGGAAACCAGCAAATGTGGTCATAGTGTAAATGTTTTAGTCTAAAGTGTTTAAGCAACTCATACCTGCTAGACTGCTCATTTTACACAGCCACATTCAAATATCTGTGGAGGAAAAACAAATAATTACAAATATTAGAGAAGCATTATAATAATAACTATCAGCTTACTTTATACTAGATTTTACTGTGACAAGTCAAAATACAGTTACTCATATTACTAAAAAAATGACATTTTCCATAACATAGTAAAGTTTATTTATAAAATATAAATTAATAAAAAATCAAAAATTAACTTGATTAGATTTTCTAAGAACAGAATTAACTTGGTGCTTGTGTTTAAGTCTCCTGTTATGAAATCACAAGCAAATATGATTTAAAAGTCAGAACTGCAGAAGTTTCATCTCATGACTGACTTTTTTATTTGACTTCATGAGGCAATTTAATTAGGACGACTCGCAATGTACAAAATAAATGCTCTTAATCACCGAACTTTGCTTAATCAGTGTTTAATTTTGCGTGTTTAAATGTTGTAACTCTCCCTCACACCGTTTTTATGTTTTTCTAAGATTTTTGGAATAAATGGTGCCTGTCCATTGATATTAGCGTAATACTATATTAAAACTCGCACATATAATAAAAACATTGCTAAACAACATGATATTAAAGCAGATTACACTTACCTTGCAGGCCACTCGCGCTCGCAATCCAACCCGCTATTTAATTAAAAATGAATATGGCATAATATATCTTATTTATAATATATTACATATATCTTACGGTAAAACAAGCCAGATCTAATCAGTTAAGAAAAATCTATGCAGTTCCGTACTACACACAATAGATGGCGGTATTGCACATTTGTCGAGTCGGCTCGGCTGAAATGGACCAACAAATCAAGAGGAAGAAGCTGTTGTGGTTTGAAAAATGTAGCGCGTTGGTTTGCGAGCGCGAGTGGCCTGCAAGGTAAGTGTAATCTGCTTTACTATCATGTTGTTTAGCAATGTTTTTTATTATATGTGCGAGTTTTAATATAGTATTACGCTAATATCAATGCACAGGCACTCTTTATTCCAAAAATCTTAGACAAACAAAAACGGTGTGAGGGAGAGTTACAACATTTTAAACACGCAAAATTAAACACTTATTAAGCAAAGTTCGGTGATTAAGAGCATTTATTTTGTACATTGCGAGTCGTCTTAATTAAATTGCCTCATGAAGTCAAATAAAAAAGTCAGTCATGAGATGAAACTTCTGCAGTTCTGACTTTTAAATCATATTTGCTTGTGATTTCATAACAGGAGACTTAAACACAAGCACCAAGTTAATTCTGTTTTTAGAAAATCTATTCAAGTTAATTTCTGATTTTTTTATTGATTTATATTTTATAAATAAACTTTACTATGTTATGGAAAATGTCATTTTTTAGTAATATGAATAACTGTATTTTGACTTGTCACAGTAAAATCTAGTATAAAGTAAGCTAATAGTTATTATTATAATGCTTCTCTAATATTTGTAATTATTTGTTTTTCCTCCACAGATATTTGAATGTGGCTGTGTAAAATGAACAGTCTAGCAGGTATGAGTTGCTTAAACACTTTAGACTAAAACATGTACACTATGACCACATTTGCTGGTTTCCCTGTCCATATGCAGATTGCCCATGTGCATTTACAAGCTGGATGAAGCTTTCGAGTCACATCAAACACACAGAATGAATATTAAACAATATTTATGCATTATCCATATAACTGCTGTTGACATAAAGAAACATTGAATATAACACATTGATACTAAAATAGTTAAAATAAATTAATTGAATTGAAATGTGTAAATAAGTAATCGGCTTTAAGCTGTAAACCTGTGGCTAATTATTTTTTATGTTAATAGGTGTTTTTTTTCTTCTAGTTTAAATGCGTAACCATCAAGCGTGATTGTGTCCTGAAGATCTTCCTCATTTGAAGAGTCTGTGCATCTACCTCAATGAAGACTTTTAAAGGAATATGTGGTAAGTGTGTGAATCTTACCACATATGCTGAATCTCAAAATGCACACAACAGTGGAGATCTTTATCGTTTGGGCTGAGGATGCTGGTCCTGGGGACAGACCTACAGATGTGGGTGTAGAAGTTTTGCAGAACCTGCTGAGTGTCACATATAGATTGGATGGACTTTTTGGGTTCATGTACACTTAAAGGTTTTTTTTTAAACAGAAATGAAAACGTTTAATTATCCGTGTCGTACCAAACATTGATTTGTCTTTGAAGTACAAATTAAGATACTTCAGGTGAAATCTGAGAGCTCTCTCATTCTCTATAGACAGCAATGGTCCCAACTTGTTTAAAGTCCAGATAAAAACCTAAAACATCTTTAAAACAGACCACATGCTTTCAGTTGTTCAATCAGAATATTTTTAAGATACAAGAATAATTTTGAGTGCATATAAAGCAAAAATAACAGCCTTTGGGTTTCTTTATTCTGTTGAACAAGATATTTTGAAGAAAGCTGCGTACCTGTAACCATTGGTCTATGACCTGTACTTCCATGGTATGTTTTTTACAGATTTTCAGCTTTCTTTAAAATATCTTCTGTGTTCAACAGGAAAAAAAAATGTTTTTATCTTATTTGTTTTGTCATAACTTTGACATTTTTACATATTTATTTTGTATTGTTTAATGTTTTTAATATTGTTAATGTTGCTTTTACTAATAAAAGCTTTGTTTAATTAGTTTGAATGGATTGCATTTTTGAGAACCTGTTGATCAAAAATGTTTATGTATATGTGTATTTTTGTTGTTTATTAAATGTACAAACATAATCGTTAATTAGCTGAAATTTTGATGACTTGTTTATGCTTGGGCTGTACTTGGACGTCTATTAGATTTTCACTGACTGCCCAAATTTAACCATTATTTAGCCTAGACCAGAATTCACCGGCTTTTAGACGTATATATGTAGCCGTTGAAAAGGCGTCTAAATCACGTCTAGTCTAATCTTGGGCTATGGTTAGACGTCTGTTAGATTTTCACTGACAGCTCAAATTTAGCTGTGATTTAGCCCAGACCAAATTTCACCGTCTAATAGACGTATATATGTAGCCGTCTAAACTTGGGCTATGCTTAGACGTCTATTAGATTTTCACTGACAGCCCAAATTTAGCCGTGATTTAGCCTAGACGTCTAGGCTATGTTTAGACGTCTAATAGACGTCTTTTAGACCAAAAAATGCTTGCTGGGTTATCTTTACCTTCAAGTCTTTTACCTCTGAACAAACGAAATCCATCGTCTTTTTTGGACCTTCAATTCTCATAGCATTGTTGTTTATCAGTTTCTCCATACTGTCTGCCCTAGCATTAATCAGTTCAGAGAGAGTGGATATCATTTTCCACCAGATGTGTCTGATATACCACGTTTGCTGGATGGCGGTTTACTTGAGGTCACGGGTAAAGATGGAAAGTCATCCACAGCAGAGGGTAATGGTGGGGATACATGGGTGTCATAATCGTGACAAACACCCATCAGTAAATTGCTTCCTTCAGAAGATACCATGCCTTCAGGGTTAGACGTCATAATAGCAGGTGTAGCCGAACTGCTAACAGTATGATCTAAAAGATCTTTCGTCATTAAACTACATATTACAGTTTCAAAAGAAGGCTTGATAAGCGTCACTTGCGTTCAAAAAATAATTTGTTGCAGAGCTTGGAAGGACAAATATTTAGAGCGCCATCTTCCTATAAACCCAGATTCACCTCAGCTCAGCTCTGAAGCTAAAAAAACAACTTCAAATTAGCAAATTTAGCCAAAAAGCATCAGAGTTATTTAATGAGATCAGCCATTTTGAAAAGGTAAAAAAAAAAGCCCATTTTCCACGGCCTGCAGTGTCATGAAAATCCACAAGGGGGGAGAATACAAGCATCACATCATATACAACAGGTTTTTAAACAAAGTATAGACGAATTACCAACCTTCGCACAGGTCCCCGGTTGCAAAAACAGACCGGTTGGAATAGCAAACATGTCGTGTTGTGCAGTAGGATGCCAAAAATAGAAAACTTAACTTTTTCCGTACACCACACTGCTATTAATGCCAACCACATACGTCTTTGGCTAAAAGGGAGCTGAATGAAGTGAGGACCTAATTAAAAATGCTCGACTCTGCAGTTTTTATTTCATATCAGGAAAGTTCACGCTATGCTGAATCATACACATTACTCGTTTTTGATTGCAGCAATGATTTCAGCAAAAACAGTTAGGCCTACATACGGTTAATTAAACTGCGGACACTGAATGCTAAGAATGAAATGTGAAAGTGTAGGTTATTAAGGTAAAGTTGGTTTTATATTCACACATTCATTCAGTGACAAATTGTGACACACTTTCTATATTGTTTACCACGGCACTTTGAATATTCGGTCTGAAATAACCTGCAAGTGTGACTTAAAAACAACATTACATTGTTTATTTGACTGTGAACAATGTTGTACTTAATTGATAGTCATTGGCTATTTAGAGTTTGCAAATAATAGGTTTATGAAATTATATTATTAAGGAGAAAGTCAGAATGTGCGAATATAAAACCAACTTTACCTCTTTGTGTAAGTTCACATATCGTGCCATACAGTGGTATCTCGCTGTCAGAATGCAGTTGTTTTGCTGGTTGATGATGACCTAGGCTTTGTACAGTTCCGTCTTTTTTCCTTGTCTTTGGCTAGGCAGAACCTCGGTTTTTAGCAGTTTTGAATCTGGTAATCATGGAACATTATTTCTTGCACATGACCACACAGAACAAAATTTTTGGCATCCAAAGACTTGTACGCCTTTAACTTCTCTCTTGTTAAAACACTTGGAGCTTCAATGAGATTGTATATTTGGGGCTGGTTGGTTGGCCATTTCATCTTATCCAATATTCATTGGGAGGGTGCTATAGCAAATGGACCTGTCAGATGAACGCCGCTCACTTTAACGTTATTTTTGCTGAATCACTGGGTGAGATTGTTGCTGAAAGCATTATGTAAATAATATATATAATATGTAATCAATATAACTTCTTTCTAAGACAACAACAAGCTCTACCGCATCGGATGTCATTCCCTCACTGTAAATGCTAGCGCTCCCGGTTTTTTTTCAGCCACCTCCTGCGCGCGTATCCTGAATGTTTACAAACATGGTAATTTGTCTATTGATCAGGTGGATGTTATAGTTCTTAGAAACTCATGCATCAAATATGATACGTGCGGCTTTATAGGGTTAAATATTTCCCAAATGATGTTTAACAGAGCAAGGAAATTTTCACAATATGTCCAATAATTATATGGCCAATAATTCAGGGGGACTTCAACTATATATATATATATATATATATATATATATATATATATATATATATATATATATATATATATATATATATATATATTATAGGTGGGCATAGATTAATTTTTTTAATCTAGATTAAAACGGCTCATTTGAATTCTGCCGAAGGCATTCAGAATATGTGTGCTACCCAAATAATAAATCTTTGAGAATGGGTTTCTCGTGACAGGTGGCGGATTAGACCAGGGGCTCATCTCCTATTTCCAAAATGCATCACAAACTGCTTGAGAAACTGTTCTACTATGATAATTGGTGATGAAAATAAATTATGTTCATTAAGATGTACTTGTGTTTACTTACTGTTTATTCAGTTAAACATGAATGTTAAACTGTAGGTCTATATAAGTTCATGCTTGCTTTTGATGTACGTACATACAGAAAATGCTGCTTCTCAATGCCAAGTTCACAGAGCCCTGACGGTGTGTTAAACACCGAGTATGTTTACATGGGCAACAATACTTTAATACGATATTAATATGATTAAAACAATACTCTGATTAAAAGTCTACCATGTAAACAGCGATTTTTGATTACCTTCATGCGACTAAAGTCATAACTGAACAGAAATGGAATTAAGACATGTGGAGTATGCATATATTAATGCCATTTCTGAAGTAAACATTATAATACATTATATAAAGTTATAGCATTATTACTAAAGTTCTTTGTCTAAAATTGAAGTTATCTGATTAAAGATAACCACTGTCATCTAAATACAGTATAGGTAAGCATATGCATCTCTGCGTTCATTATTACATTAATGGTCTATAGTAGCACTGTGGAGTTACTAAATTTAATTTATTTCTATGGTGCTTTAACAATGTAGATTGTGTCAAAGCAACATAACAAAAGTTCAAGTAAATTGAAACTGTGTCAGTCCAAATTGAAACAAAAACGCTGGTGTTAGGTCTCAAGGGATTTGTTTCATCACCATCTGTTCTCTAAACAGGCACACAGTTAGCTGATCTCACCCTGTTGAAAATACACTTACTTAAATATGAATCACTAAATTATACCACATTACACGTTTAAAAATGTGTTTGTAAACCTAAATCATCTCCTTTGTCATTTAAGGGAAGACCTCATTTATTCAGAACTTAAAATTAAACTTGAAACTATTAGGAACCTCTGTCTATCACTAAATCTGTTATTTTGTCTGTTGTACATACTATTTATTTGAAAACCTAGTCAAATCACAAAAGATGACAATTAATTTACAAAAATTTTTTTTAACAAAGTATGGAACAAATCTTTAAAGTATGAATAAAGATTTATGTTAAACATGCTGAGACATTTAACTCACCCTGTTTGAACAGATGAACAGCAATGGCTATTATACAGCTTTATGATGCATCAGTGCAATACTCTGGTCTACAAGTCATTATCATGGCACTTGTTGCTAAGTAATATTTATGTTTACATGTATCTGAATTCCCTAAGCATACTATTTAAGACAAACTTTTACAATGACTACAGATGGCCATGAACTATCTATGTCTATGTTTCCTCATGTGAATTGAAGTATTTTGAATTAGGTCTTGCAAAGACACAAAACACATCTTTTGTGTTACTAAAACAATGCATTTCTTCAGTCTCTATTATCAAATATTTTCACACATTTTCTGTTAAGTCTTTAATTACTGTAATAATTCTAAGTAAGCTTTTGTACTCTAAGGCATCACATTATTAAAGGAAAATTCATGTTCGCAAAACATCTTGCAATATGTTAAACTTGCCCTGGGTTGTGTACTGTACAATAAGATCGTTTCATTATTTTATATTTACCATGTTTGAAATTCTTAATCTCCAGCCATATCTTCATGTAATCTGATCATAAGACCAGGAAACTTTAGTCCAGGACATGGTTAATTGTTAGGAAACATTTGAAGAGTTTAGATGCAAAAACCTCTAAATGCCGTTTAAAATTTTGCTCTAAAATTAGCATTTTTATCAGGCTCCTGTGTGTGTGTTTAGTTATATCATTTCATGGCAAAGAATAAGTCCTTTTCCCGGTCTTTATAGTGAAATAACTCAACATAACAAAGCAGGCTGAGAAAAATGTTCATTTTTGATGGAAATTTCATACGGCACTGAGGGTTTTGCATCTGAACTCTTCTTTTGCTGTTTCTACCATGGCCTCCACATGAACTTAGAGTGTGTGACGATGGAGAGGTCCAGGGTGTCTTTAACTGATGCTGAGCATACTTCAGTCTCTGTCTCATCCAGGTCAGAGCAGAGATCATCACAGAAAGGGTTGGACAGGTATTTTGATAGTGCTGAAGACATGTCGGACACACTGTGGCCTCCAGGATTTTGTGCTTCTGCAAATTGCCAAGAATCACAGGAAGAGGAAGGCTCTGATATGATATCCTTAATCATGTCATGAAGGTGTTTCTCATTTAATGGCATGCTCTCCAGCAAGTGGTTGAGCAGTTCTGCAGCCACCCTGGCTTCGACTCCTGGGCATGTGGACACAAAGGTGTGCACCTCGTGCATGCACTGAATATAACCTGCTGCAAATCTCTCACTGGCATCTTGAGTCACAGCTTCAGTCTCTAGATATCCAGACAAACATGAGCTCTAAATTAATGTCACTGCAACTGCTTTCATAAATAAAAAATGCACTTGAGTCATCTTACCCTGAGAACGGTTCAGTAGGATGCTCTCCACTCGTTTTACTGTTAGCTCAAGCACCTCTGCATTTTCCATCTTTGTCTGCAACTGAATGAAAAGAGAAGTAAATAAATGTAAAATTTAGTATTGATGAAAATAGGATATTTATATATTTTAATTGCAGGGGGACCCCCAAGGGGTGGCCAGGGGTAAACTCTGGCCACCATGTGGCCATCCCCTATATGATTTTGCAGTTGATATTATTAATTAAAACGTGCTTACGTAAATTAACAATATTTCAATAAATAAACAGATGAACATAAAATAAATAAATAAATAAATAGCCACTAAATTATTGTGAACTGATTGGTGCCACTGATGTATGGCAATGGCAATTTAATATTTACTTTAAGGTTCATCAATAGAAGCTGCAATAATAATATTGTGGCTCAAAAAGGAATATTTGTAAATGATATTATTATGGTCTGTATAGTGAGTGTGTGAGTGTGTGTGTGTGTGTGTGTGTACATAAGTGTGTGTGTGCCTTTTGTTTTGTTTGTTTTATTAATTCATTCATTAATCTTCAGTAATTTTAGACATGGCATATACTGTATGCTGTACAATAAAAGTATGTGAAAAATAACTCGAGTTATATATGTGTGTGTGTGTGTGTACATAAGTGTGTGTGTGCCTTTTGTTTTGTTTGTTTTATTAATTCATTCATTAATCTTCAGTAATTTTAGACATGGCATATACTGTATGCTGTACAATAAAAGTATGTGAAAAATAACTCGAGTTATATATGTGTGTGTGTGTGTGTGTGTGTGTGTGTGTGTGTGTGTGTGTGTGTGTGTGTGTGTGTGTGTGTGTACATAAGTGTGTGTGTGCCTTTTGTTTTGTTTGTTTTATTAATTAATTCATTAATCTTCAGTAATTTTAGACATGGCATATACTGTATGCTGTACAATAAAAGTATGTGAAAAATAACTCGAGTTATATGTGTGTGTGTGTGTGTGTGTATATATATATATTTGTTTTTTTAACTAAATATAGATTTTTATTTGGTTTGCACATGTACTTGCTGAATTATTTCAAGGAATAAATTGCAATATTTCAAGAATAATTAATTAAAAATGAATTAAAGCCACATTATTTCATTTACCACAAACAAAAATATAACATTACACTGAATTCATTATTTTTTATGTGCCACCCCAAGATTTGGTGTGGCCTTTTCTGGCTCTCTAAGAACATTTTCTGGGGGCACCACTGTTTACTTGGCAATCTATCTGACAATCTACTGACTGAGCAGTGATAGAGTCAGCAAACTTACATCGTTATTTGGGAGCAATGTCCTGAGATCCTGCAGGCTTTCATTAATACGCGCTCGCCTCTTTTTCTCCACAATAGGTTTTCGAGTCTATTTAAGTAAAGAAACACATGCATGTGTGTTTACATACTACAAATCTCCATTCCTTTTTGACATTTAAGACAATGAAAAATAGTCTTACCTTTCTGTCACCTTTAATTGCATAACATGCATACTCTCCAACACCGAGAATGTTTCTAAGTTCAGCCGTAGGAACCATCGCTCCACAAATTAAAGCTGAGTAAAAATAAATTTGATCTGCTTGTTTATCGTACACAAAGCGGACAACACTGGCAGTTCGACGGCTAGAATGAGGGTTTTATAGAAGCTCATTTGCATATGAATAATACATTTACATGCATTAGTCTGTGTTCACTCCAATCAGAGTCAGAGAGCAACTGAGTTGAATAATTTTTTGTTCATGCGGATATAATTTGGGCCAACTCTCGATTTTAAATCCATGTACTTATTAGCTTATTTTAATTATGTGTACACTACATTACTCTTTCTTTATATACACGCTTTCATTTCAATTTAAAAAGTTTTAGGTTATGAGAAATCTTAAAAAGCTTCAAATTAAGTTCACAGAGGTCAAGAGGTCAGGCCGGTGTAACGTAATGCTGTCAGTTGGCAGCTGTACGCAGTAGTCAGAGCTGTATAGAAGGAGGGGCTGGGTGAGCGGCAGGTGGCTGGCTGTCCAACTGCTCCATATGGCGCCTGATGGTACTTTCTACAGACTGCAGAAACAAAAACATTCTTCAACTACAGCCACTTTTAGCTTTGTGAAGTTGAGTAAAAAAACTTGTTCAAAAGTAACAACATAGCCTCATAAGTTTAAACATTTTTTCTAGTTTTAAGATCTGTGACAGGACAAACTTAGATAAGGATAAAAAGTGTTAAAATGTAAAAAAAAAATTTCATCGTGAAATGAACAAATGCCATTTCCTCCACATCTTAATATACAGCTTTTATTTCAAAATGAATTAAATTATGGCAGTCAAAATTTGTCTAAAACAATTTTTGTATCTAGTTAAACCAATTACAATGTATACAATAATTATATATTTGTATTATATTATATAATTGTACATCTGTCACATTCTAAAATGTAATATTAATTTGGTCAAAAGCTTATTAGAAAACAGATCAATTGAATTTATATATTAAATAGAGCATGAACTGATGTGTGTGGTGATGGAAATGACAGGGTGGTGTGGAAATGACAATGAATCAGTGCTAATGTAGAGATGCATTAGATATTTATTGGAAAAATTATTAGACTTTTAAACTCACACTTATTAAACTAAATTTACATAATTACTAAGCATAAGCACACATTTTTTGCATGTGTAAGGCTGAGATTGATTTAAAACAGATGAACAGTAACCTTGCATACTGTGAATAACTGATTATTATTCAAATATTATATAAATACATTTTAAAATAAAAAGTATTACACATCTACAGGAGTTATAAATAGAAAATAGTTATTTTTCATGGATGGTCGAACGCACATCCGGTAGAGCTATAGTTGTGTATAGATACTTCCTGCCTGTCTGTCTGTCTGTCTGTCTATCTATCTAATATATATTATATATAAGAAATTATTATTATTATATAATAATTAAATTATTATATATTATATCATAGCTTATTGCTATATACACACACACACGCACATACACAGTAATCAACATCAGTAGATCTAACAAGTTTTCAAAATTGTCTTAAGACAAGAATGGATGTTGTTCAATAGTTTTAGGACTACTTTAATGAAAAGTTGTGATCCACTTCAAATGTTGACTACTGTGTGTGTGTGTATAGCAATAAGTGTCGGCAACCATATTTGCGTTTGAGTGGGCTGTTATCGCTGTTAA
The DNA here is from genome assembly GCF_903798145.1 of Danio aesculapii. Lineage (NCBI taxonomy): Eukaryota > Metazoa > Chordata > Actinopteri > Cypriniformes > Danionidae > Danio > Danio aesculapii. Next base: position 40,875,365 of record NC_079449.1, read on the forward strand.
TTAAAAAAATATATCTATATATCGCTGTTAATCTATTCTCAAAGTTGGGTTGGGAGCTGGGTCTATTCTATGCAAGCTATGATGACTTTCACCTTGATAGTTTAGCGTGGATGTATACCTGGCCAAATTGCACAGTAGGTGGCAAGAACGAGTCTTCGAACCTGTGTGTGTTCCTACTATGAAATTACCACATCAAACGTAACGTTTGACAAAACGTCATCTGACAAAAAAAAATGCCCTTCTGAATCAAATCAGCAGGATGCACTTCTGGATCCTTCACTTACTTTGAAGACTCTACTGACTAGGCATAAGTAGGCTACACATCAGAAGCGTCGCGCCACGCAGTGCCATGCATTTTAGAATTCTAAACATGGGTTTTTATCAGGGTACACACACACCGTCGGCGGCTGTCCATGGCGCCCAGCGTTGACTCAGGACACTGTTCATATTCCTTCCACACCACAGAGTGCCATCTGATTAGTTTCATGTTAAATATTATGCGAATGTGCGCGTCTGGTGTATGTGATACTTTTAACTGCCATGTGCACGCCGTGTTGCGATGCCAAGCGCCGCTTCCGGTGTGCGACCTGCTTTACATAGACATCTGTAATCTAGTTATTTGCCTTAATACACAATTATATAATTAAGGTGTTTACGTGAAGTGCTTTCATGTAAGAGTTTCCAGTAATTTTGGGTGACTTTAACTGCAGTTCAACAGTTTCACATTCACTCATGAATATTTCATTCATGCCCCCGTGACAAATTGGGGTATTAGACGCAAATAAGGAGTAAGGACTGGTGAGAGTGTTATGGAATTTAATAACGCATGCCGAATGAAAAGAAAAAACTGCCGCATTTTTCTCTGTGCGTGCGTGTGTGTGCACGGTCCGGTCCTTTACTGACAGCCGCGTGTGTGGATCTTGTCGGAAAATATGGCAAAGTCCTACATGACGATAATAGTTTGATTGCGGATAATAGTTTGATTCAGTAATGCCACTTCATATATGCATACTCCACATGTCTTAATTCCATTTCTGTTTAATTCAGTTATGACTTTAATTGGATTAAGGTAATAAAAAAAATAATAAATAAATAAAAAAATTAATTAATAAAAAAAAAAAAAAAATTTAAATAAAAATCGCTGTTTCAAGCTTATGTAGGCCTACAATTCATGTTTACTGAATAAACGGTTAGTAAACACAAGAACGTCTTATTGAACATAATTTATTTTCAGCACCAATTTTCATAGTAGAACAGTTTCTCAAGCAGTTTTTGGAAACAGTAGATGAGCCCCTGGGTCTACTGCACCGCCTGGCTTGAGAAACCCAATTTCAAAGACTTTCAGTCATTATTTGGGTAGCACACATATTCTGAATGCCTTCAGAAGAATTCAAATGAGCCATTTTAATCTAAATTTTATCCAAGATTACAGTGAGATTAATCTATAAATATATATGATAGATAGATAGATAGATAGATAGATAGATAGATGGATAGATAGATAGATAGATAGATAGACATGCTCGCGTATGTATGATACGAACCTTGAAAACTATACATTGAATAAAAGACATATGTACAAACAACTCCAGACGGACTTCTTTCAGCGGTATTAACATGTTATACATTTACACAGTGCATAAGTCAAATGAAGCCCATTGCAAAGTAAAACCATAGTAAAGGTTCAGGGTCCCAGTGAAAAGTATATGCCGAATTATTTTCTGTACATGTCATATACTTTCCAGAAATGGGTGGACTCTTTTGTGTTGCTCTTTTATCTCTCATGTTGGATTGATATTGGTTACAGGTCAGTCTCTCACATTTCTACACATATAGTAAAATTTCCACACTTACTGCCATTGTATTAAATAATAGGTATTAAATAATAAAATACTATGTATATTATGTATTTCTTGCGAACCAATCTTTTATTAATAATTGTTCAAAATGCACATTTAAGTAATAGAAAGTAACCTACAACATAGTATTAGTAGCCAAAGGGTTCTAATAATTAAAAAAAAATATATAGGATTGATTAAAAAAATATGATTAATAGGGGCCTTCTACAATGGAGGCTACAGTAGTTTTACTTCAGAAAGGAAGTAGAAATTCTGAAATGGGAGCTATTCTGGATAAGATCCACCTCAAACACATGCAGTGAAACATATCTATAAGATACATATTAGAGAAGGTTCTACCACAATCTGGATGTAACATCGACAAACTGGATGTGAATACATACTATTCATACTCAGTTTGGCAGCATACAGTTGTCAAGTGAGTTATATGTAGTACCAACACAAGTACACTATCAAAATAAATATTTCACCAGGGCCTCCACATCTGTAGAACTGAAAGGTGAGGACTTTCAACATCATGTGGCATTCTAATAGGAGTAAATTGCTGGTTCTGAGACTGAGTGGGCCTTTCACAAAAAAAAGGAGAAGAAGAGCAGGGTTTTGGACTTTCTGTCTCATCAACATGGAAACTAGAGTACTCGCTATGGTCAGAAGGAATACTTGTCAGGGAAATCTTGGGTAGCTGAGGGCAGTCCTTTGCAGATCGAGGTAGAGATTTAAACAAGTGATTGAGCAAGCGTGATCCAAGGGTTTTGTCCATCCAGTCGCAAGAATGTAAAAGGTTGTGAACTTCCTGCATGCATTGGATGTACCCAGTACTGTATCTCTGTCGGGCTCCTGTGTCCAGAACAGGGTCTGAGTGCAGACAATAAGTTGTTAATAATGTTAATCTGGATATCAAAAATTAACAAATAGATTTTTTTAACGTAGAGAAGCTTGACTTAATCGCAACTTGATAAAAAAGCCAGTGTACAAACTGCTAAAGAACTGTATAGCCTTTATAAATATTGTACACAACCCATTTTACAAATGCCATTTTACTTACCAGAAACTCTATTGCTCTGGATATTTTGCAAATGTTTCACTGTCATCTCAAGTATATCAGCTTTTTCTAACTTAGACTGCTGTTTAATTATGAAAAAGAACAGAAATATGAAGATCAATTTTAGCTTTAAAATACTGTTTTGTACACACACAAAAAAAATCTGTAACTTGCATTCAGTAAACATGCATTTACTTTAACTTACATCAGGCATAAAAACTCCAACTACAGTCTCTCTCAGCTGATCCAGACAGAGATTTATTCTTTCCCGTCTCTTTCTCTCAATGAGAGGTTTCCGTAGCTGAAAAGATCAACAAAAGCAAAGAAAGGAAAAGCAAGCAATATCTTTGCATTCTATGTTCTAAGAACATTTTATAGTGATTTTCTACCTTCCTCTCCTCTTTGTTGCTGATATGCCTTTGGCATGCATTTTGCTGAAGTTTGGTAGCAGTCATCTCCATCTGCTTCTGTGCAGTGTAGACTGAGTTTTACTCACTCGAAGGTACACGGCACACACTCTTCATTTATAGGAGGGACATTAGCATCTCAATGCACAAGCTCTTTGCCTGAGATATTTTCCCACACACTCACTCCCATCACTCACAAATGACAGGCCACTGCCTCTATTCAATACATGAGACCCCAAACGCACACACATATGCCTACTTAAAGTAAACAACAGATGTCGAGCCTAGAGGCGTTCTGAACACAGAAACTACGTCACGTAAAATCACAAGATGGTTTTCCAAGGTGGCTTGGCATTCCCAGGATCTAATTAGTGTGTTCTGTTACAGTCAACCACCTGATACCCAATGCATATTCACACACTGTCCTCAATAGACCCAAGCGAAACCAAACCCAATCCCACAGGTTTCAGAGCCAGCAACCTGAATCATTGTCTACAAATATTATGGTGAAAACAAATAATAATTCAAAAGTCATTGTTTTGGCAAACAAAAAGTAATTGCATTACATTTTTTTTCAAATATTAACCAAACATAAATAAGCAAATTGTTTGGTTTTTGCCAGATGTCTTCTCCCACCAGCAGTGAGTGTAAGCAGAAGTCAAAGTGCTCTCTGCCACAGGCAAATGTCTGTGGATTAATAATTTAAATTTGCCCAACAAGAGCCACAAGACTACTAGCATAGCACACTTAAGTGGGAAACCTCACCATACAAGAGTGCTCATTTATCTGCGACTAAAGTATGTGACCCATGGCGAGTAGGAGGGGAAGAGAAAATTTGGACGTGTGAAATTTAACTAAAATATATGGTTACATTTACGTGTAAACAAAACCATTTACTGATTAATTACAAACATTAGTTGGCTAGCATATGTTATTATGGTAAACATATGTTATACCACACAGATGTTTGGAACGCTCCATTCTGATTAGTCAGTCGTGACATTCCATGATATGTTATTCACAGATAATAACTGCTGAAAAGCACAGGCTCATCCGGGAACTTCGAATAAACTTAGTGATGTTTATGGTAGCCTGTTTTAATTTTAGTTTTAGTCTAGACTTTGTGTGAAGCTGTGATTTTAGTTTTTTTATTTGTTTTAGTCATGTTTCCACCCTTTTTAGTCTACTCAAGTTTTAGTCAACTAAATGTCTGAGCATTTTAGTCTAATTTTTGTATTTATAGAGGAGTAGCAGTTGAACTAAAGTTAAATCTATTGCAACAACTACTCCATTCCGATGTGGTTTGGATAGCTCTCATTATGGATATCTCTCGTGGATATGGATTACACCATCTTGTCTTGTGGCGTTCACTTTAGGTGACATATGTCAGTGGATTGTACCTGTGACTCAGCACTTGGCACTTCCCAATGTTGAGCACCATGTCTTTACTGCATGGTGTAAATCTGTGCACTGTGTCATGCAGCAAAACCAGACTGTAAACCAGCACATGTCAGGTTTGGGTTGGTAAATGCAAGATTGCTTGTAAACAAGACATTTATTTTACAATATTTCTTTTAAAATAAACTGGATTTTATGTTGGTCACGAGATCTGGCTGAACACGCAAACTGCAATTTAATTGCAAACTCCACAAAGAAATGCCATCTGACCCAGCTGAGGCTTGAGTCAGAGACCTTCTTGCTGTGAGGCGAGAGCGCTACCCACTGCACCACCGTGCTGCCCTATGTCCATTTAAATTATTATATTTAAAAAAGAGAAGCAGATCGGTTTGACTTTACAAGGGAAATACCACACGCTCCTGGTGCTTAAATATTTGCCGGCAGTATACAGAGGAATGATCCGTTCTCAAGCCTGCAGGTGTGAGAGATGGCTGTGTGTTACTGGGTGACCTGGTGAGTGCTCTGAGGTGGGGGAGAGGCCAACAGCATCACCCACAGCTTGTTGAGAAGAGTAGGAATGGTACAGTACGTACACATGCGGGTCGCATGGTGACAACGCTTCACGAGGTACAGGATAGCCACGAAGCTAATTGAGGAATCTGGTGAGGTGCAAGTGAGTACCCTCATATATGCCATGGGACCAGAGGTGGAAAATGTCTTCAACTCGTTCACGTTCGTAAGAGATGAACAGAAAAATGACTTTGACAGTTCTGGACAAGTACATTGAATACTTCATCTCAAAAAAGAACATAATCCATGAGAGGGCATGTTTTTACCAATGAGTACAAAAGGCGGGGGGAAAGGCAGAAATGTTCATACATGCACTTTATGAGTTAGCAGAGAGTTGTGACTTTGGGCCACAGAAAACGGAAAACATCAGAGATAAGCTCGTAGTCTGCATCAGAGATAAGCAGCTGTCAAGGAGGTTACAGTTAATGACTGACCTTACCTTGGATACAGCCGTACTGACGATGAGACAGGCGGAAAACATCGTTCAGCAGGTGAGCCAACAGGAGGAAGGTGGGTTGAGCAGTGTTCAATAGGTTTTACACAGACGACCAGAAAAACAGAGGTACTGGGATGAAAAGAGACTGGTGAGAGAAAAGAATAACAGAAAGTTCAGCGGCAATAAATGCGGCAAGTGTGGAAAAATCAAACACAGAAACAGAGTGAAATGTCCTGCAGCACAATCGGAGTGTAGAAAATGTAAAAAGAAGGGACACTGGGAACACATGTGTTATGCAAGAGCCGTAAATAAGATTAGAAAGGAGACACGTGCGCAGCTGAATTATGACGATGATACATATTAACTTGGTACCGTAAATAAAATGGGGTTGGAGGATATGGAGAACTGGAAAGTAAAGTTGAACATGAAAGGTTCAGAAATTAAATTTAAGATCGATACAGAAGCCGATTTAACAGTCATTAATGAAAAGACTTTCAACTCACTTGAGAAAGTAGATTAAGAAAATGCTGGCGAGATTTGACAGCCCAGGGGGAAGGATTACAAGTTTGGGGCAATTTGAAACAACCACAGAATACAAAGATAAAAGGTTTAATCTCGTAATCTATGTTATGAAAGGTGATAGAGTAAATAACCTTCTGAGCAGAAAACAAGCTGTAGAAATGGGTCTAGTGAAAAGGATAGAAAATATTAGCGCCGTATTCGGGGAACAAGGAACAATGAAAACTGAACCAGTCAAAATAAACCTAAAAGTACATACAGAGCCTTATGCAGTTTACACTGCAAGAAGGGTGCCTCTATCGTTACACCCGAAAGTCAAAGCAGAATTCAACGAATGGAGGAGAATGTCGTGATTGAGAAAATAACATATCCAACGAACTGGTGCACTCGATGGTGCCACTAATAAAACCTAATGGAAAAGTGCGCATCTGCGTAGATTTGAAAAAACTGAATGAAAACATAAAAAGAAACGATATATATTACCCACGACAGATGAAGTCCTTGCCAAGCCCTCGGGGTCCAAAGTATTATCACTGGATGCTGCAAGCAGGTTGTGGCAAATTTCCCTGCATACTGAAAGCATTTCTTTATAACACCGTTCGCGAGATACTGTTTCAAAAATCTCCCGTTTGGCATAAGTAAAGCGCCAGAAATATTCCAGCGGAAGATAAACAAGCTTTTAGGAGATGCAGAAGGAGTACCCGTGTATATGGACGATCTAATTGTGCACAGGAAAAGTCAAGAAGAGCATGATGAACATCTAAGGCTCATTCTACAGTGGATAGAATGAGCAGGACTCAAACTCAACGAGGAGAAATGTGTCCTCCGACAAAAAGAGATGCATTTCTTGGGACACCTAATAGACGACAGAGGAGTCAGGCCTGACCCCAGGGAAAATAAGGGTATAGCAGAGCTATCAGCACCACAAAACATGAACAAGTTAAAACGAGTCCTCGGGATGATAAACTATATGGGATGCTTCATCCCAGATTTGGCAACAGTAGGCAATCCATTGTTTTAATTATTAAAAAGGAACTGCAGTCTGGACATGGGACCAACCTCAGGAAAGAGTGTTTCAAAAACTGAAAAAGTTCTAGTGTACTATGATCTGAGGAAACCCACAACAGTATCAGCAGATGCCAGTAGTTACGAACTGGGAGGAGTGCTGTTACAGCTGCATGGAAGAGCTGTCCAAAGGAGAGAGAGCAGGTGAGAGATCAGAGATATGGCATGCGTGAATTGGCAACCTTGAAGGCATGAAGACAGCTGGAAGCCTGTGGCATACTGTTCGAGGAGGTTAAACAATGCTGAAACCAGGTACACACAAACTGAAAAGGAGTGCCTAGCTGGAGTCGGGGCATGTGAGAGATTTGAGAAGTATCTTATAGGCCTATTAAGATTTTGTCTTATTACGGATCACAAACAACTTGTGCCTTTTGATTAATAAGAAAGACCTGGACACAGTGCCTATACATTGTCAGAGACTTTTAATGAGACTGATGAGGTTCACAGTAACTGCTAAATATGCACCGGGGAAGATGTTAGTAGTTAGTAGCACCACGGTAAACGTGGCCTGTCACGTATAAGCGATCTTAGCCAGCCTCCCCGCATCACAGTCAAAGTTGAGTTGCATCAAAGCCGCGACTAAAAGAAGTGAACAGTTACAGTTAGTAAGCAAGTTCATAAAGCAGGGATGGCCAGAACACATGAGAAATGTACCAGAATGTGTCAGAGATTTTATGCAGTGAAAGATGCACTATCAATAAGTCAAGGGCTGATAACACTGGGCAAACAGATCTGCATTCCACAAGAACTGACACAGGACATGCTGGAGCATATTTAGGAAGGACATCAATGGCTAACCAAGTGCAGGGTAAGGGCAAATTCGACCATATGGTGGCCAGGCGTATTGTTGGAACTAAAGAACATGGTTGAATTGTGCCCGTATAACCCACAATCAAACGGGCATGCAGAGTGAGCTGTCCTAAGGAGAGAGAGCAGGTGAGAGAAAGAGACGCTTCTGCTACAGCGCAACAAACCTTATACTTCAATTGGAGATATGGCGTGCGTGAATTGCCAACCTTGAAACAGGGCGACCCGGTTCTGATGAAGCTGGATGGTGAAAAGTTTTGGAAAGGACCAGTACAAGTCAAATTAGAGGAAATCGCACCACGATCTTACCTGGTAAAAACTACAAAAGGAGAGGGCGTGAAGAGGCGGAACCGTAAACACCTACAAGCAGTGCCAGCTGACTATCCAAGTGCTGAAATAACTGTGCAGACGCAACAGCTGAATGAGGAAGAGTGCACAGGATGCTGGCCAACAAAAACCGCAAATGACAATTCAAACACAAGGAGAAACTGTGACTAGATCAGGAATAGATATAAAACCAGTTGTTAAACTTGACTTGTACTAAGAGGAGAAGAGAACTAAGGTCATGATGTTAATGGTGTGTTGTTGAATGTCAGGTGTTTCATTAAAGAGAAAGTAAAAGGGGGAGGTGTCATAGAGATTGAATGATTGATATTCGAATTAACTAATAGGATGAAGGGGGGAGGGTGAAAAGGACAACAGCAAGGAATGTGTTTTTCGGGCACATGTATTAAAAAAGACTAAAGTTGTGGATGTTAATAAATAAGTGCTTAATGATAGAATTGGACTGGGAAGACTTATTTGACTTAGTAAATGCAAGGCTATTTATGAAATCCAGGCATAACACTGTATGACAACGTTTCAGATGACTGTTATATTTTTATTTTAAGCAAAACAAATACATTTATAGAGATATACGTATATAATTTCACTGACCTGGCAAATGGAGGAAACTTCAATGGTTTGTGAGCACAATTAAGTGCTCACAGCATGCCATATTATATGATAATTGTAGTAAATAATTCCAAAAGACAATTGACTGTGTAAAGCCACATAAAACAAAAATACGATGTATATAAGCTCAGTGGTTAATCAGCTGGAATCAGCTGAGGTGACATGATCGAGACCAGAGAGACCTAGCTGTCACTCAAGTGGCCACGCCCTTAATTATGCAGACTTAACATAACTAAATAAAAAAGAAACGGATGACGTATAAAAAAATTCACCCCCCTCACAGTTGTCATGAAGGGTAATATTAACTATATGCACCAAAACTTTTGTACCAGGCTGTAAACATGTTTTATTAGCTGTAAAATTGGCCAATTTAGCATAGGAGTCAGTGAACATCTGGAGTACCTGGAGCAGCCCCCAAAGGCGAGTCGAAGAATTGCAGTTTCATTTACTTCCGTATTGGCTTCATATGGGAGAGCAGGATGTTGCCGCTTGGGCTTGACATATCAGCTAGTTCTCATCCTGGATCAGCAAACGTGCAACTGACTAAGCAAGGAGGACCCGATTAAACTAGGTCAAGCTGCACTTTTTCTTTTATCCTGTCTTTCTTGATTCCACTTTTTTGCAATACCCCTCTGATGTCTTCCCATTGCTGCTTCAGATTTAAAGGTCTCTGCACAGATAAGGATTGGCAGAGAATAAGCGTGATCACAGGAGTGATTGCGAATGACAGTCCTGTCAGCAAATAGTGTTAATAGTGTTCCGAAGGTAAACTACCTAAATATGAAGTGACAGGGAGAGAGAGAAAGAGAAAGAACATGCATAAACAAAAACAGTGTACGGTTAACAGGTCTCCATTTGACTGTTATTGGCTTGTGACTCATTCACAGAAACGAATATGGCAGGATAATGTCATTAGCTTTTTAAATCTCTCAAAAGTATCAAAATAAGGGTTACAGCCATACTATGTATAATGTATAATATCAAAAAAATGTATCTTATTATTGAGGTTCTCACTGTCTCTTTGTAAAATACACTATTTAGTAATAATATGAACATAAAACATTTATAAATTATTAATGAACAATAAAAACTGATCTATTATATAAAGTACAGTGAATTTTAACCTAAACAAAAATTAACTAGTTTTACATTATTATTTGTTGTCATTTACAGTAAGCTTTTAAAACATATGCAGTTTTTAAGGAATTGAAAAATATTTGATAAATAATATTACTGTTATTTAAAAAATTATTTAACTTATATTATTTAAACGTAAATGTAGCTTATTTCATATTGTATGTTTCATGTATGACATTACTTTAAACTTTATTAGTAATTGAGAAAGTGAACCGAAATTACCAAATCATTTCAGCTTAGATTAAAAATGTGAGAGATTTTTTTTTTTTTACAGTAAAATGGGTTATCCAGCCATTTATATTTATTATTTTATTTATCACATTGTTACATAAAGGAAATTAATCATAAGCTAAGTGAAAATTCAACGTTTACTTATGTAGAGCAAACACACAAACACCCTACCAATTTATATACATACTTTTATAAAATATACAATGTAATTAGTTTGAATGTATACTAATTACCAGAATTATTATTCATTCATTAATTTTCGGCTTACACCCTTTATTAATCCGGGGTCACCACAGCGGAATGAACCGCCAACTCATGCAGCATTTGCTTTACGCAGCGGATGCCCTTCCAGCCGCAACCCATCACTGGGAAATACATACACACATTCACACACACATACACTACGGACAATTTAGCCTACCCAATTCACCTGTACTGCATGTCTTTGGATTGTGGGGGAAACCGGAGCACCCGTGAGGAAACCCACGCAAACGCTGGACATACAAACTACACACAGAAACGCCAACTGAGCCGAGGCTCGACCCAGCGACCTTCTTGCTGTGAGGCGACAGCACTACCTACTGCGCCACTGCTTCGCCACCAGAATTATTATAAAAAATTTTATTAAACTGATAAGAATCTCATTACCAGAATTAAAAATATATAGGATTTAATTAGATAGGTACAAATCAAATTACCATAAAAAAAAATATATATATATATATATATATATATATATATATAAATTTGGAGTTGAAGTCAGAATTATTTGCCCTCCTGTTTATTTTTTCCCCCAATTTCTGTTTAACAGAGACGATTATTTTTCAACACATTTCTTAACATAATAGTTTTAATGACTCATTTCTAATAACTGATTTATTTTAACTTTGCCATGATGACAGTAAATAATATTTTATTAGATATTTTTCAAGACGCTTCTATACAGCTTAAAGTGACATTTAAAGGCTTAACTAGGATAATTAGGTTAATTACACAGGTTAGGGTAATTTGGCAAGTTTTTGTATAACGATTTGTTCTGTAGACTATTGAAAAAAAAAAATTGCTTAAAAGGGGGTAATAATTTTGACCTAAAAATGTTTTTAAAAAAATTAAAAACTGCTTTTATTCTAGCCGAAATAAGACAAATAAGATTTTCTCCAGAAGAAAAAATATTATCAGACATTATTATATTCATTATATTATTCTTCTGGAAAAAGTCTTTGTTTTATTTCGGCTAGAATAAAAGCAGTTTTTAAGGTCATTTTAAGGTCAAAATTATTAGCCCCTTTAAGCTATATTTTTTCGATAGAACAAACCATCATTCTACAATAACTTGCCTAATTACCCTAACCTGCCTAGTTAACCTAATTAAGCCTTTAAATGTCACTTTAAGGTGTATAGAAGTGTCTTGAAAAATATCTAGTAAAAATTCTATACTGTCATCATGGCAAAGATAAAATAAATTAGTTATTAGAAATTAGTTAATAAAACTATATATATATATATATATATATATATATATATATATATATATATATATATATATATATATATATATATATATATACACACACACATGTATAAAATGAACGAGGCTTGACCGGAAGTCATTAATCAAATTTAGACAGTAGCAAGAGCATATTAGCTACTATAAATTGTGTATCTTTTTTGAAACTTTAATTCCAAACCTTATGTTACAGCTCCCATTCTCCCTCCTGCCCCACTCCAAATAAAATTGAAGTTATAAATGGCAATTACATGAAAACAACTTTTATTTATATGAAATGGGCAAGACAGAGCAAATCCTCTATTAAATTAACAGTGAAATCAAATATCAGCTGTGTAGCATACAGCAGCATGAGCCCATACCTCTTTGATAAAACATTTACAGTAGCACTTTTACATTGGCATATTGCAGAAAGGCCTCACAATGTCCCCTAATAGTAGGAGTAAGGCCAATGGACATTTGAGCATAACCTGCTCAAGTACAAAATGTAATTTGTTTGATACACACAACTTTTAAGTCTTACTATCTCATATACTAAACAGTACATGCCCAAACAGGGATGCAATAAACACATATATCTCTGGAATGTTGGTCCAAGGCTTTTGCATTGTTTTAATAATATCACAGTAGAAAACAATCTTTCATCCCATTCGCACATTCAGTGTAAAAATAACATGCTCAGTGCATCTATACATGTCTAGTCACATAGCCAAAAAGAAAAGCAGCACTCCAAGACAGCATGTTATCAGTAGTAAAACACTGATTATTACTGTGATTACTACTGAGCTGTCAGTAGACAGTAGCTTTCATGACAGCTAGACCTCCCCTTTTTGGTCCTCTTGAGTCTTTTGTGCAGAAATTCTACAAATAAGCTGAAACTGAAATAAGCTGTTAAAATTCTGAATTTCATTATTGAATAGGGATACGACAGGAATACAGTAAACCCACTGAATATTGTGAGTGACTTAAAATAACAGGCAAGAAAAATGAAAAATGTTCATGGACTGTACCATCAAATAACAGGTTTGGCTACAATGTTGTGCTTAGGATTAGATTAAGTATCTATTTTACAGCTGGCACTTCATGAGCTTTGCTCAACAAAGAGAAGTGAGGAGGTAAAATATTGGAGAAGGTCCACCATCTACACAGTGTTTGTTCAAAGTAATCTTCAATGAATCTGTGTAAAACCTCTGTTTTTTTTGTGTTTTTTTACAGCATTTGCTGCTATACTGTACATAAAGTAGTATTGCAGAATATAGATAGTGCTTTAATATGACAATGTTTAAAAGCCATAAAATATTTATACCTATAACATGATTCCAGTGTTTGTAAGGTCATTTCTTTTAATAAAGTCTGGCAAATGAAAAAAAAAAAACATAAAAATCAATTACAAACAACGTTTCCTGTGCAGTGAGGCACATGTTTACCTTTTGATCCTCTGAGCTTTTCCTCATCTATTTTTATCTGAGTCCCAATATGGTAACGCTTTATGTTTGTATGGTTATACGGAGGTCGGAGGCAGATGATATTAAACTAGGCAAAAAAAAAAAAATATGTAAGCTATTTATTGTTTGTTTATTCCAGCAGACTATAGACCTTTGATGATCATTTAAATCCATGCTATTTGTTGATTAATTTTCTAAGATCATAAATAAGTTATATTAACTGAAATAGTTTTGCTGCACTTAACAGTGCTTTATGGTAAATTCTAGGTTAATTCGGAGCTCAATATTAGTGTTTCACTCATTTTATGAAGGGTGAGCCACAATGTGGGCCATCCAGTTGACTTTGGTGGTCCAACTCTCTCGCAGAGCTTCATCAAACTTCTGCCGGAACTGTTTGAGGGCCTCCTCATCAGTTTTGCCTAATGCCAGAGAGTCCTGGGTAACAAAAAAAACAAACAAAAAAAAAACAGTTGGAATTTTTAGTTAATTCTGTAACATTTTAAAAGTTTTGGTTTCTATGCCATGCAAATTTTTTGATACACTGAAAAACTCAATTTAATGTTAAAACGTGACACCTCCCTGCCTTTTGTTTCCTGACTTTGTCCAATTTTTGCAGTAAAAAAAAACAAAAGCATAGGACTTGTCATATATCAGTGCATCCGGAAAGTATTCATAGCACTTCAGTTTTTACATATTTTTTATGTTACAGCCTTATTACAAAATGCATTAAAATTGATTTATTTTCTTAAAATCCTACACACAATACCCTATAATGACAATGTGAAAAAAAGATTTTTCACAGCCTTTTTTCAATACTTTGTTTTTTGCTCTACCTTTGGCAGCAATCACAGCCTCAAGTATTTTTGAATATGATGCCACAGCTTGGCACACCTGTTTTTGGGAATTTTTGCCTATTTGTCTTTGCAGTACCTCTCAAGCTCTATTAGGTTTGATGGGAAGCCACTGTGTACAGCCATTTTCAGATCTCTCCACAGATGTTCAATAGGATTTAGCTCTGGGCTCTGGCTGGGCCACTCAAGGACATTCACCTTGTTGTTGCTCTATTGATATTCTGCTTTGGGTCATTGTCCTGCTGGAAGATGAACCGTCGCCCCAGTCTGAGGTCAAGAGCACTCTGAAGCAGGTTTTCATTCAGGATGTCTCTGTACATTGCTGTATACATCTTTCCCTCTATCCTGACTAGTTTTCCAGTTCCTGCTGCTGAAAACATCCCCACAGCATGATGCTGCCACCACCATGCTTCACTGTAGGGATGGTATTAGCCTGGTGATGAGCGGTGCATGGTTTTCTCCAAACGTAATGTCTGGCATTCACTCCAAAGAGTTCAATTTTAGTCTCACCAGGCCAGAAAAATTTGTTTCCTATGGTCTGAGAGTCCTCCAGATGCC